>NC_057725.1:25696345-25783802 GCF_004010195.1 Chiloscyllium plagiosum | reverse complement strand
AATGATAACCCACGTGAAAGGTTCTTCAAATGCAGGATTTGGCAACAAAGGGGCTGGTTTTATTACCACCTGTGGCTTACCTACCATTTGACATGTATGACATGTACAGCAAAATGTAACCACATCCTTGTGCATTCCAGACAAATGGAAATGTTTTGGGACTTTAGCCTGAGTCTTTCGTACCCCTAGCTGACCTCCCATAGGTATTTCATGTGCTACCCGTAACACCCTCTGCCTGTGTGCTATCGGCAACACAATCAGGTGCACTTCGGCCCCTGCCTCCTCCAAACTAACCTGCCGAGGTCTCCATTTCTATCTTGGAATTCTATCTTTCAGATAATAACCCTCAGGAATATTCTCTGCCTCCTTTTCAGAGTGCACATCCACGTATTTTTTTTTATCGCCTTGTCTTTCTGTTGCAAGTTCCTTAGCCCATCAAAACTAAACTAAACACTTCTGTCTGACCCTCTGCCTGTTCAGATTTTCCACCACCATTACATCAAACAGGCTGTCCGCTAGCTGAACCTTAACTCCTTCATCTTTCTTCTTAGTTTTTGCTTCATGCTGTGATTTATGATAGTGGGATCTGGTTACTACACAAGCTGTGAAAATCCCAGGATATTTCTATTTTAACTCTTCAGTGTCTTGGTCTTACTTGGGCTTCTCCACAACAAGGGGTGTCACTCCCACCTTGGATCATGCCAAATCATTCCCAAGAACAAACTGGATTCCTGGAACTGACACTCTGTCAATCACTTCCATTATTACTTCCCCAATCTTGAGTTGGCACTCCATCCTGATCTTACATGAGGGAACGCTAAATTTCTCTCCATCTATTGCACAAATTACTACACTCTTGGGTAACAGATTAGAAAGAGTGCAAAGCTTAAAAATGTGTTGCTGGAAAAGCGCAGCAGGTTAGGCTGATTCCTGAAGAAGGGCTTATGCCCGAAACATCGATTCTCCTGTTCCTTTGATGCTGCCTGACCTGCTGCGCTTTTCCAGCAACACATTTTTAAGCTCTGATCTCCAGCATCTGCAGTCCTCACTTTCTACTGGAAAGAGTGCAAGTTCACTCATTTTTTACTATCAGCGACTGGTTAGATCCTGTATCTCTCAAAATTATAACTTCTTGTCCTTCTCCTCCTGTTCTTTCTGAGTAAACTTTACCCACAGAGATGATTTTTTTATCAACATCAGCTACTAACTCCACACCCAGCCCCTGTCTAGGCCATGCACTCTCCTGCAGCTCCTGGGCTCTTCTTGGTGTTTCCTTTACTAGTTTCACTAATGCCACTGGTTTAGCTTCTTTTACAACATCTTTTCCCACAACACCTTTCTTTAATGACCAGCACTGTGACTTGACGTGTCTCACCTTCCAGCAGTGAAAACATCCTTTCCCAGTGCCCTTCTTTATGTTTCTAAACTGCTGTCCATATGCTTCTGGTACTAATTCATCAGCACTTAAAAATAGCCTGTTTGACCTCTATGCAATCTCTGACCCCTCATCTGACAGTGCAGCAAATACCTCACAAGCTCTGCCTAGCAGTTTAGTCTGAACTAGCATTACCCATAAATCCTTGGACCACTCCATCTGCCGACCCAAGTTTTAAAATGAAATAAAGAAGGCTTCAACATTTTTGTCATCAAAATGTGACAGAGTTTTGACATATTTGTATATATCACTACCTTCTCTTTTAATCTCCATCCTGTTACCTTGACTTTGGTGACTATGTTGCAACTTCTCCAGTTTAAATTCTCTCTCTTTTTGTCTCTCCTTTCTTCTCTCTCTCTTTGTTCAGCAATAACCCTTTTCTCTCTCTCTTTTTCCTGTCTCTCTCTCTCTCTCATCTCTCTCTTTCTCTTTCTTCTCTCTCTGTCTTTCTTCCCTCTCTTTCTCTTTCCCTCTCCCTTTGTTAATCTTCTAACTCCATTTTTCTCAATTGTAATTTTAGATTTCCTACCTCTGCTGCACTTGTCTGTTTCTCTGATACACCTAAGTGTTTGAGTTTCAGCTTTACTTTTGTCCTTGGTTAAACCCAAATCTAACTTCTTTGCTAATTTTAAAAGTAAAGCCTTTTTTTCCCTTCTAAACTTTTTTGGCAAATTTGAGAATCACCTTCAAATCCCAGAACCTCTTTAGAAATTTTAAGAGCCATTTCTCTCACTTTTAATTTAACTAACCACAAGTCACCGAAATTAAACAAATTGTCTCACCTACATTTTATTTAAAGATCTAGGACACTAACCTGCAAGTGTTTAAATCTACTGGGCTTTTTATGTACTCCAAATCTATTCAAATCTGTCCAAATCTCAGACTGGATCTGTCTAAACCTATCCAAATCACGAATCCGAGACCCAAACTGTTCAAATTCCAGTGTCCTGCCCTGTTACGACACGGGGTAAACCCCTCTGCGAATTAAAACCAGCCACACAGAAAAGATTAACCCTGTGCTGTAATCTGTTAAAATTCAAGAGGCAAAAAACTATCCCAGAGTCACTATTTAAAGTAAATATTAACAATTTTAAAACCAATAGCTATTTATAACTCCTTTCTCTCAAACCTGTCTTTTACCTCCACTCTACAATACTAGTCGGATAAAAAAAATCCTGATTAAGATTTACAAAAAGAACATATTCACATTTCAAAACCAGTTAACTTTGCCAATTCTCCTTTGTAGATTCTCTCCAGGTCGGCCTCAATGTTCTGCTGCACATTCCCTCGCAGCCAGGTAGCTTTCAGAGGGCTCTTCAGCTAGCAGTCTATATTTGTTGGTCTTTGGCAGTTAAGGCCATAAGACCATAAGACATAGGAGTGGAAGTTAGGCCATTTGGCCCATCAAGTCCACTCTGCCATTTAATCATGGCCGATGGGCATTTCAACTCTACTTACTTGCACTCTCCCTGTCGCACTTAATTCCTTGCAAGATCAATAATTTATCGATCTCTGGCTTGAAGACATTTAATGTCCCGGCCTCCATTGCGCTCTGTGGCAATGAATTCCACAAGCCACCACTCTCTGGCTGGAGAAATGTCTCCTCATTTCCGTTCTAAATTGACCCCCTCTAATTCTAAGGCTGTGCCTATGGGTCCTAGTCTCCCCTCCAAACGGAAACAACTTCCCAGCGTCCACCCTTTCTAAGTTTCTATTAGACCTCCCCTCAACTTTCTAAACTTTAATGGATATAATCCCAGGATCCTCAGCTGTTCATCATTCATCACCATTCCAGGGATCATCTGTGTAAGCCTCCGCTTTACATGCTCCAGTGCCAGTGTATCCTTCCTGAGATGTGGGGCCCAAAATTGGACACAGTATTCTAAATGGGGCCAAACTAATTATAGTTAGTCTCAGAAGCACATCACTGCTTTTATATTCCAACCCTCTTGAGATAAATGACAACATTACATTCACTTTCTTAATCACAGACTCAACCTGCAAGTTAACCTTTAGAGTATCCTTGACTAGCACTCCCAGATCCCTTTGTACTTTGGCTTTATGAATTTTCTCACCATTTAGAAAATAGTCAATGCCTGTATTCTTTTTTCCAAAGTGCAAGACCCTGAATTTCATCAGCCATTTCCTGGGCCACTCTGCTAAACTGTCTAAATCTTTCTGCAGCCTCCCCACCTCCTCAGTACTACCTGCCTGTCCACTTTGTATCATTGGCAAACTTTGCCAGAATGTCCCCAGTCCTTTCATCCAGATCATTAATATAAAAAGTGAACAGCTGCAGTGCAAACACTGAATACTGCGGGACACCACTGGTCACTGGCTGCCGTTCTGACAAAGAACCTTTTATCCCAACTCTTTGCCTTCTGTCAGACAGTGTTGTGGAGAAAATATAGAGAATCACCAGGAGACGCAGAGAGTTCTTCAAGAAGTAGGTCCTTTATTTGCAAACAAAAAACCGTGACACTGAGAAAGCAGGTTTTTGAATGCCCATGAACCTCAGGGTCCATGGATCTTTATTTTTTTTATCATGTTTCTGTTAGCTTATCAGCATGTCCAACGATATTAATCAAAGTACCTCACTCTATCTACACAATAAACCAGTGATGTTAGTTCCCATTATCTCTTTAGTTGTACATTCTACTTAATGTTATTCTAATGTCATAGTTAGATATTTATTGCTAACTCTGCTACACTGATCTTCTATTCCAGACTAACCTGTCATGATAGATATTTAGCTGAGAGAAAGTGAGGGCTGCAGATGCTGGAGATCAGAGCTGAAAATGTGTTGCTGGAAAAGCGCAGCAGATCAGGCAGCATCCAAGGAACAGGAGAATCGACGTTTCGGGCATAAGCCCTTCTTCAGGAGTTCCATCTATTACACTAGTCTCCTGTCTCAAGCTGACTCTACTAACTATTAATTAGATATTTTAATATCATGCCCAAATATGTATTGTCGCAATCTTGTCATAATAACAGTTAACAGAGAAACTTACTTTATTACTTGTGTTATCTCATTTCGCCATAATGACTTTTCAGCCTTAACCTTACTCTGCTAATTAGTGTAAGAGCATTCCACTATTCTTATCCCATCCGGCCTCCACAGACCACAGATTGCCAGTGGTCTTCATGCTTTAACCCTTCCCATGCTTTCATGTTCTTTATTTTCCATAACAGTAAATCCTTAATTCTTGCCCGTAGTTTGCCTCAAATACCATGAGCCCTCACCTAACTCAGCAGCCACCCTTGAGACACCTTATCAAAGGCCTTTTGGAAGTCCAGATAGATAACATCCACCGGGTTTCCCTGGTCTAACCTACTTGTTACCTCTTCAAAGAATTCTAACAAGTTTGTCAGGTATGACCTCCCCTTACCAAATCCATGCTGTCTTGTTCTAATTGACCCTGCACTTCCAAGAATTTAGAAATCTCATCCTTACCAATGGATTCTAGAATTTTACCTACAACCGAGGTTAGGCTAATCAGCCTATGATTTTCCATCTTTTGTCTTGATACTTTCTTGAACAAAGGGGTTACAATAGCAATTTTCCAATCATCTGGGATTTTCCCTGACTCCAGGGATTTTTTGAAAGATAACAACCAACCACTCCACTATTTCCTCAGCCACCTCCCTCAGAACTCTAGGATGTAGCCCATCCGGGCCAGGAGATTAATCAATTTTTAGCCCTTTTAGCTTTTCTAACACTTTGTCTTTTGTAATGGCTACCATATTCAACTCTGCCCCCTGACTCTCCTTAATTGTTGGGATATTACTCATGTCTTCCACTGTGAAGACTGACGCAAAGTACTTATTACGTTCTTCAGCTATGTCCTTATCTCCCAGCACTAGCCTTCCAGCATCAGTTTGGAGTGGCCCAAAGTCTATTTTTGCCTCTTGTTTGTTTCTTATGTATTGAAAGAAACTTTTACTATCATTTCTAATATTACTGGCTAGCCTACCTTCTTATTTGATCCCCTCCTTCCTTATTTCTCTCTTTGTTAACCTCTGTTTGTTTTTGTAGTCTTCCCAATCTTCTGATTTCCCAGTGGTCTTGGCCACTTTATAGGCTCTCTCTTTCTCTTTGATGCATTTCCTGACTTCCTTTGTCAGCCATTCTACCCCCCACCCCTGTACTGTGTCCTCAATTACACCCAGAAACTCCTGCCATTGTTGGTCTACTGTCTTCCCCACTGGGCTCTTCTTCCAGTCAATTTTCATCAGTTCCTCTCTCATGCCCCTCTAACTGTTTAAAATGTTCAATTGTATACCCCAGAACATTGCATCTTTTCATTAGTTTTAATTTTATTAAAATATTAAATTCAAATTTGATTGGATTTTGGTATCTTAGGGCATAATTTAAACTGATTGGCTGAATTTGAATTAGTTTTTGTTTCATGGCAACCCAGCTGCTACTATTTGTTTTGACCAATTGTTACATTATTACATTGTTCAGGACTCTGTCTGTTGTCAGTCTTTGCTAGCTTTTCAACTCTCTTAAATGTATATTATACCTCTATACCTTCATAACAGACTAAAGGAGTGTGGTCAAATACTTCTCACCTGCCTTGATGAGTGTGACTTCAACACCACTCAAAAAACTTGATATCACCGAAGAACCCCAGCTTCTCCATGATCTTTAACAACATTAAACAAGCTCTCCTGTTTGCACTGCTGGAAGCAGCCCACAAAGAACCAGCAGATTCATTGGATTTCATTTGACATCCACCTTATCAGTATCTGACGTCATGAAGTTTCAGGTAGTCTATGCACTACAATACACTACGCATTGCTTCCTCTGCAGAAGTAAGCCAAGTCACTTTCTTTTTTCTCTGGATTTGAATTATTTCAAATGATAGTAAACCTTTGGATTGAATTTTTCGATTCTTTTGATCAATCATCTGTGGCCATTCAAACACAATACTATTTCCTTAATATCTTACCACATAGCCACTCAAATTCTTGTTCTTATTGACAGCCATTAAGCTGCTTTCAGATGATCAGTAATTAGAATCTTTATTTGGAAAGCCCACCACTCTATTACACTTCAGTGACAATATCTGAACATCCATTACCATTTAAGTGCTGCATTTATTACCATAACAAAACATTCAATACTAAACTACCCGTCAATTAAGCATTCATGAATAATGCATGAACTATTGATCAATAACCAATCAATTTCTTTACCTCTTGTGCCACAACCTTTACTGTATGGCAGTCCTGAAATACATATCCACATAGGGAGGTTTAGCTTGGTTTGAACAGCCAGCTTAATTAAAAATGAATTTTTTTTAAAAGCTACAATAGTGCTTACACAGACTCATAATACTTGATAGGTTTATAAAGAACTCACACTTTGAGTGTCACCATGGCAATATGAAGGAAAACGCATCTGGTTCAAGGTTTTTTGACTAAGTTTCGAGAAAGCATCATCACTTACTTTCTTGGACTTGCTGTTTTACAGCAGAGAAGCTGTTCATCTAGTTTGTACTGTCTCTTTGCTGAAGCCCTGCAAAAATTATCTCTTCATTAGTTGCATTGCTGTTTGTGAAAACTTGTTGTTTTGCATTCCCAACACTACAGCACTTAACTATAAGAACAGAAAATGCTGAAAACATATAACATGTCAGGCAGCATCGGTGGAGAGAGGGACAGTTTTTTCTCAGTTTTGTTTCAGGGTGAGATGACCTTTCATCAGAACTGAAGATTGAAATGAAAGAATTTTGAAGCTTTTGAAGTGGTAGGTGTGCAGGGAGAACAATGGAGCAGGTCTGTCACAGGTTGGATGCCAGAGGAGATTCAATAACATAGACTACATGATGTAACAAGCAATTTTGCTTTGAACCTCACTCTAATATAGCAGGTCAAGAACAGAAAGGGAGCAAAGTGGAGAATTAAAATGACACAATAAAAAGAAGCTCAGTGTATGCTTCTGAACTGAAGGGGTTGCTCCACAAAGAAGCCACACAGTTTGTGATTGATTCCTCCCAGAAATCTGCTGCTAACATGAAACAGACTATTTTCTGGATAGTGATTGTAGCAAGTTCCCTGATTGGGGTTGTTAATCTGGTCCAATCAGGGAGCCCTGGCTGACAGATAAAAAGCGGAGTGTTACGCGGGTGTCCTCCCCCTTTCTCTCGGGGATCTGGGGTGGAGGGTGATGCACGCAGCAGTGCCCTGCAACCGCAGGTTGCGGTGGTTCACGGACTCCCAGCCCAACTGCTTGTTCTGTGGTGCTATGGAGTCCGTGGACCACGTGTATATGGGGTGTGGGCGTTTGCACTCCCTTTTTGATTTCCTTAAAAACCTTCTCCTCTGTTTTTGGCTGCACTTCAGTCCCACGCTCCTGATCTTTGGGCACCCGGTACAGAGGGAGGAGGGCAGGTCTGAAGACCTCCTCGTGGGTCTGCTCCTGGGCCTGGCCAAGCTGGCCATCAACAGGTCCAGGCAGCAGGCCGTGGAGGGGGTCGTTAGGGCCGACTGCCTGCCCCTCTTCCGCGGTTATGTTAGAGCCCGGGTGTCCTTGGAGAAGGAGCACGCGGTGTCCACCAACACCCTGGAGTTGTTCAGGGAGAGGTGGGCGCCGCAGGGAGTGGAGTGCATCATTTCTCCCTCCAACTCTATTTTGATTTAATCCCTGCCCTCCCCTTCACTGTTTGATCACAAAGGTGCTTGCCATTGACCTTGACAAAGCTGAGAAATCTAGCAAAAATCTGTGGTAGGAATTTGGAAGCTTCTGCATGTTTGAATACATGAATTTGGAAGCTTCTGCATTGCAACAATCATTATTGGGGATTCCCTTTGTTGAACTGTCAAGCTGTCAGCCAATCACATTATGCAAATTTACAACATAAAATTTACTTATTTCCAACTCTATTTTGATTTAGTCCCTCCCCTCCCCTTCATTGTTTTGATCACACAGCACTGTCCCTTGCTGTGAAGGGCAGTGTTTGTCACTGGCCACCTGGGTGTTTTCCTATCTTCCTGGTGGTGGAATTTGAATAAAGATTTGTGCACTTTGTGTCTTTCACTGTGTCTCACACCTGCACACACACACCATGGGTTCTGGGGATAAAATAAGCACTACCGCACTTAGGTGGTATTGTGGGGGTTAAAAGGAAAAAAAAAGAAGTGTTAAGGGCAGTGTTTGTCACTGAAAAAAAAAGAATATAAAGGGGAGTGTTCCGGGTGTCCTTGGAGAAGGAACACGCGGTGTCGACCAATACCCTGGGGAAAGAAAAACAGGAGTGTTGCAGGGCGTGGAGTGCATTATTTCTCCCTCCAACTCTATTTTGTTTTAGTCCCTACCCTCCCCTTCACTTTTTTGATCACACAGCACTGCCCTTTTGGGTGTTTTCCTATCTTCCTGGTGGTGGAATTTGAATAAAGATTCGTGCACTTTGTGTCTTTCACAGTGTCTTACACCTGCACACACACACCATGGGTGCTGGGGATAAAATAAGCACTACCGCACTTAGGCGGTAGTGTGGGGGTGAAAGGGGAAAAAAAAGGAAAGAACAAAAAAAAAATAAAATAAATATAAAAAAAAGAAAAAAGGAAAAAAAAAAACAGTAGTGTTCTCCCAGCCCAACTGCTTGTTCTGTGGCGCTGTGGAGTCCGTGGACCACGTGTATATTGGGTGTGGGCGTTTGCACTCCCTTTTTGGTTTTCTGAAAAACCTTCTCCTCTGTTTTTGGCTGCACTTCAGTCCCACGCTCCTGATCTTTGGGCACCCGGTACGGAGGAAGGAGGGCAGGTCTGAAGACCTCCTCGTGGGTCTGCTCCTGGGCCTGGCCAAACTGGCCATCAACAGGTCCAAGGCAGGGGCCATGGAGGGGGTCGTTAGGGCCGACTGCCTGCCCCTCTTCCGCGGTTATGTTAGAGCCCGGGTGTCCTTGGAGAAGGAATACGCGGTGTCCACCAACACCCTGGAGTTGTTCAGGGAGTGGTGGGTGCCACAGGGAATGGAGTGCATCATTTCTCCCTCCAACTCTATTTTGATTTAGTCCCTACCCTCCCTTCACTGTTTTGATCACACAGCACTGCCCTTTGATGTGAAGGGCAGTGTTTGTCACTGGCCACCCGGGTGTTTTCCTATCTTCCTGGTGGTGGAATTTGAATAAAGATTCGTGCACTTTGTGTCTTTCACTGTGTCTCCCACCTGCACACACACACCATGGGTGCTGGGGATAAAATAAGCACTACCGCACTTAGGTGGTAGTGTGGGGGTTAATAAAAAAAAGAGAGAAAAAAAAAGAAACAATGCACCTACCCTCCCCTTCACTGTTTTGATCACACAGCACTGCCCTTTGATGTGAAGGGCAGTGTTTGTCACTGGCCACCCGGGTGTTTTCCTAAAAAAAAAAGAAAAAAGAGAAGAAAAAAAAAGAAACAATGCACCCACCCTCCCCTTCACTGTTTTGATCACACAGCACTGCTCTTTGATGTGAAGGGCAGTGTTTGTCACTGGCCACCCGGGTGTTTTCCTATCTTCCTGGTGTTGGAATTTGAATAAAGATTTGTGCACTTTGTGTCTTTCACTGTGTCTCACACCTGCACACACACACCATGGGTGCTGGGGATAAAATAAGCACTACCGCACTTAGGTAAAAATAGAAAGAAAAGAAAAGAAAAAAAAAAAGAAACAATGCACCTACCCTCCCCTTCACTGTTTTGATCACACAGCACTGCCCTTTGATGTGAAGGGCAGTGTTTGTCACTGGACACTTGGGTGTTTGCCTATTGTGAGTGTATGTGCAAGGACTCTCCTTAAGAAAAAAAAAGAAAAAGCGGAGTGTTACGCGGGAGTCCTCCCCCTTTCTCTCGGGGATCTGGGGTGGAGGGTGCTGCACGCAGCAGTCCCCTGCAACCGCAGATTGCGGTGGTTCACGGACTCCCAGCCCAACTGCTTGTTCTGTGGTGCTGTGGAGTCCGTGGACCATGTATATATTGGGTGTGGGCGTTTGCACTCCCTTTTTGATTTTCTGAAAAACCTTCTCCTCTGTTTTTGGCTGCACTTCAGTCCCACGCTCCTGATCTTTGGGCACCCGGTACGGAGGAAGGAGGGCAGGTCTGAAGACCTCCTCGTGGGTCTGCTCCTGGGCCTGGCCAAACTGGCCATCAACAGGTCCAGGCAGCGGGCCGTGGAGGGGGTCGTTAGGGCCGACTGCCTGCCCCTCTTCCGCGGTTACGTTAGAGCCCGGGTGTCCTTGGAGAAGGAGCACGCGGCGTCGACCAACACCCTGGAGTTGTTCAGGGAGAGGTGGGCGCCGCAGGGAGTGGAGTGCATCATTTCTCCCTCCAACTCTATTTTGATTTAGTCCCTACCCTCCCCTTCACTGTTTTGATCATACAGCACTGCCCTTTGATGTGAAGGGCAGTGTTTGTCACTGGCCACCCGGGTGTTTTCCTATCTTCCTGGTGGTGGAATTTGAATAAAGATTCGTGCACTTTGTGTCTTTCACTGTGTCTCACACCTGCACACACACACCATGGGTAAAAAAAAAAGAGGAGTGTCAGATATTTTGACACTCTGAGAACTGGCTCTGAGGGAGCTGGACCAGTGTCAAGGACATTCCATGTATAAATAAACACATGACTTGGTGACAGGATACTGACCTTTGTGGAATTATTTCACCTGATCATCACAGGAGATATTTCTAGTTAAACCATCAAGTTAGGATGGACAACAAATGGTGGTCTTGCCAGCTATATCCACATCCCAGCAAAAAATAAGAGAAAAAAAATGTTTTTTGCTCTATGACATGAGATCAAACATGCCTGCTAGTTTCGTAAATTTAAGGAGGTTGATAGCTGCAAAATTCATCATAGGTGGTCACTTACACAGCAGAGCTAGCCACGGAATGTAATGAAGAAGGCTCATTCTCACTGGTAATTTGCAATATGTTATGACAGAATAAATATCTGCCTCGCAACCAACATCCATATCCCCTGAAATAAGTTATAAAACACTTGAGCACATAGTGCAAGCTGACAGTTGGGACATTTTTGAGAGAGTGCAGCCTTATCAGCAATGTCATTTTTTGGATGAGACATTAAACTGAGACCCTTCCTGCACAGTCAGATAGATGTCAAAAATCTGAATACAATATTTAAAGGGGAAGGGGAGTTCTCCCTGGTGGCCTGAGCCAATATTTCTCCTTAACCAAAATGAATAAAACAGAGTATCTGGTCAATGTATTATTGCTGTCTCAGAATCCTTACCATGTGAAAATCATCTGGAATTTAGGGTAAATAGACAAGGTCTTTTCCCTGGGGTGGGGGAGTCCAGAACTAGAGGGCATAGGTTTAGGGTGAGAGGGGAAAGATATAAAAGAGACCTAAGGGGCAACTATTTCAGTCAGGGTGGTGTGTGTGTGGAATGGGCTGCCAGAGGAAGTGGTGGAGGCTAGTGTGAATGCAACATTGAAAAGGCATCTGGATGGGTATATGAATAGGAAGGGTTAGGAGGGATATGGGCCGAGTGCTGGCAAGTGGGACTAAATTGGGTTGGGATATCTGGTCGGCATGGCCAGGTTGGACCAAAGGGTCTGTTTCCATGCTGTACATCTCTATGACTCTATAAATCTAGAATGAAAAATTGAAAATTGAAAATTGAAAATTGCTTGCCATACATTACAGCACTTAAACACTTCATCAGCTCTAAAGCTTTCTGGGTCATTCTGAGATTGTCAAAATAATTACTCAGAAACACAAAACAGAGATCAATTGATATGTGGTGCAACAATATTTAAAACATATTCAATGTTGAGTGCTCTGACTGTTCAACTGTTAAAGTGCCATGTTTCCAATCAGATACTTATATGTTCAGATCTCTGTCTTGCCTGCTAACAGTTCCCACTTGGTACCAACCAGAGCAGAGGAAAAATATGTTCAATCATTATTATTCAGCTGATCTTCTCCTATTCTCATTTCCTTTGTTTGCTTCAGATAGATTATTTGGTTGTTTATTGTCTTGTCTTTTGTGAGAGCTTGCTGTGCACTTATTAACTACTGTGTTTTGCACATTCTGATATAGACTACTCAGCGGCTGGACAGCTAGTTTGCCATCCATAGTGATGCCAACAGTATGAGTTCAATTCCTGTACCACCTGTGATTACCACAAAGGTCCCTTCTCCTCAACCTCTGCCATCTTCTGAGGTGTGGTGACCCTCAGTTAGACCACCTCTCTGCCATAACAAATCAGCCCTATGGTTCTCTGTAACTATGGCAACTTTACAAATTTTGAAAAGCATTTTTCTGCTTGAAAGGCACTTATGGATATCCCTAATTTCCCCCACATTCACTATAAAAGGTCAACAGTATAGTTCACCATTACTCCTGTGATGAAGTTTCAGCCTAGATTAGGTACTTGTCAGTCATTGGGCTTCAAATCCATAATAATATGTAAACTGTGAGTGCAAGCAACTGATCCAAGCAAGCATTAAAGAACAATTCACAAGAGAGATCTCTCTTACTGTGATAAATCAGGTGTTATCTTTCAAATCTCTTGTATTCCATTACCTGATGACCCCTCTGTCACATTCCACAAACTATGTATGTTGATATAGTAACCTTATGTTTCAACAGAGAAACTCTGGCATAATATCTTTGTTTGAGTTGTATAAATAACTTTCAAGGTGAAATCAATTGAATAATTAGTGAAACGCATAGGTTACCGAATTTCACACGCAAATAAATTTAGAAAATATATCACCATCTTGGAACTTTCCCAAATCATTTAGCATCAAAATCTTGGTTGCTGCTTAAGATCATTTGTTTGCTTTACAAGAACTACTTTGTCAACAATCACAGCAAATCATTATCACAACTGAGTCTCAGATTTATTTTTGAATATACTGAACAAAACTCTTTCTCTATTCACCAGACGTGACTTTGAAACATTCTCTTTGAAGCAAGAAGAATAACTTGTCCTTATTCCGCACATTGATCATACTCAGCAAATTTCTTGAACGAGTTGTATTCTGTGTTTAACATGAAGAAAGAAGACATATATATGTAAGGTGTTTCACTACCAATGAAGGCATTTTGATGCGTTGTAGTGTCAGAAATATGACAGCCAATTTTTTGCATGCAAAACACTCACAAATAACAATGAAGATCATCCATTTTCTAAATGCTGTTAGCTAAGAGTTAGGGGTGGGAAAGCACTGATGCTCTTTTGCAAAATAGAGCCATGAGGCCATTTGCATCAAAGCAGAAAGATCCTCAGATTAATGTTTCATCTGAAAGATGGTACTTCTGATAATTCTTGGATTCAAGTCTCCAGAGCTTAAAGCCTACTGTCTTTTAACTCAGAGCTAAGAGTGTTAATACTAAGTCATAGTTAAGAACTAAGAACAGGAAGTTGATGGTGCAAAACTATCCCAAATGAGTTAACGTTTGATAAAAATAATCGGAAAGTCAGTACATAACCTTATGGTAAGTCGTAGGGAATTTAAGACTGAGGTGAGGACGTGTTTTTTGACGTTAGAGGATGATAAATCTTTGGAATTCTCTACATAGATGCATTGACAGTTCAATCACAAAGCAAGTTAAAGATGGTAAACATTAGATTTCTGAAGACTAATGATGTCAACCGATATGGAAATCTTGTGGGAAAGATGCATTGAGGTGGATGACCAATCTGGATCAAACTGATTGATGGAGTTAGCTTGATGTCTCCTGTTTCTATGCTTTTAAAAATAAAGAATTAGAAGGATATGTTGAGAGAGTGAGATGATGTAGACATGGAAGGAGGCTTGGAATGGAAGATATGCACCAACGTGTCCTAACTGGGTTGAACAGACTGCTCTTTGTAATTTGTAATTCTTTACAGGTGGAGCAGTGGCAAGGCAGCACGGTAGTCTATTAAAATGACATATATGATAAGCAAGGAAGCAGAGCTACAGTATTTATGTAGGAAGGAATGAATGCTGAGACACTGTAGAAAGAATTTGTACACAAAGGACGCGATTCATACAGCATTCATATGGTGAGATCTCAAATAATAAAAGAAGTCAAATCATAATTAACGAGAGTGAAATAAAAGTAAACATATGTAAATGGAATAACAAGATGAGTAGTGCTAAAAACATGATGTTGGCTGCTTCTAATTATTTTCTTTACATGTTCAGAATTTCATATTTAATTAAATGTTCAGATCTTTTCTTCAGTTATATAGAGTATAAAAGTCAAAGTATGATGGAACACTGTGTGCGGTTATGGGTTCTACACAATGGTAACAATTTTCAGGTAATAAAGGGTGTAGAGCATACGTTAACTATAATGTTCTCAAAGATGAGGAAATACAAAGAAAGTATTGAAAATAGGGAATCTCATTGAGGAACCTCATATCATGTCTGAGAGGACCTTTCTGTAATTTGTTGGCAAATCACACTTTGTGGAGGTGCTGTTGAAAAAGGAGAAAAAGGACTGATAAATGTTTTAGAGAAGACAGGCTAAAAATGAAATAGAGGTAAGATGAATTGATCATTGATGATGTGCACGAGGTGTGAAACATGGGTCTGGTTCCACCAAAACACGGAGTCTGAGAGTGATCTGGTACAGGCTAGGCTAACAGCCTCTGGATGGAATTTTCTTGTCAGCAATGGGGAAACAGGAAAGTTTGATCTTGCAGGATGAAAATCATTTGATGTGTAAGGAAAGTAGTGAAGAGATATGGCATCATCAGCATTGAGGTAGAAGATGGCCCATCACTTATAGGTGATGACAAGGAAGGAAAACTCTGCTGCCTGTGTCCCAACTTGCACCATGTCCTGTTCACCCATCAGCACTAATTCAGTGGTCTCCATTAGCTCTATAAATCGAGAACAGTATTTTAAAATTCTCTTCTCTCTTTGCCAATCTCCATGAAATTGTCCTGCCATATCTCTGTATCCATCTTCCCTACAAGGAAAAGGGGTCTTATCTACACCTTTTGACATATCTGCATTTCTCCAGATTTGATCTCTTGGGCCTGCTTGATTTCTTTTGCTCCAGCAGAGGCAACTGTGCCTTCAACTGCCTGGGGACTCAACTCTAGATCTCCAACTAAACCTCTCCAACTCTCTATCTTCTATTGAGGTGCTGCTAGAAACTTATCTTTTTGATCAAGGTTTTTTGTCACTGCGCTATTGTCTTTTGTCAGTGCCAAATTTTGTTGGTTAAGGCTCCAGGGAAGCATTGTAGTGTATTTTGCTACTTGAAAAATATTACATAAATGGAAGTTTTGGTTGTTGAAAAAGAGGAAGAATGCTTGGTAATGATAGATGCTTGGAGAAGTTAGATTTTAGATTGCTAGAAACTTATCTTTATGATCAAGTTTTTTTGTCACTGCGCTATTGTCTTTTGTCAGTGCCAAATTTTGTTGGTTAAGGCTCCAGGGAAGTATTGTAGTGTATTTTGCTACTTGAAAAATATTACATAAATGGAAGTTTTGGTTGTTGAAAAAGAGGAAGAATGCTTGGTAATGATAGATGCTTGGAGAAGTTAGATTTTAGATTAGATTACATTACAGCGTGGAAACAGGCCCCGGCCCAACAAGTCCACACCGACCCGCCGAAGCGTAACCCACCCACACCCCTACATTTACCCCTTACCTAACACTACGGGCAATTTAGCATGGCCAATTCACTTAACCTGCACATCTTTGGACTGTGGGAGGAAACCGGAGCACCCAGAGGAAACCCACACAGACACAGGGAGAACATGCAAAAGCCACACAGTCAGTTGCCTGAGGCGGGAATTGAACCGGGGTATCTGGTGCTGTGAGGCAGCAGTGCTAACCACTGTGCCACCGTGCCACCCACAAGTTAGGACACGTTCCAAGATAGAACAGTCATGGCTGATGACAACTGATATATATGGATGCAGGAAAGTGCCACACTAAGGATACATTTAGTTCAAATGAGTCAATAGATAGATTAATGAGAGCAACATTAGTGTGAGTGCATTATATAATATTATTCATATGTCATTCAAATGATCATCATTATCTATTTTCTTCTTGAAAAAAAACCCAAAATATATAGCATGAAATTAAGGTTTCCCACACTGTTTCTGAGCCTTTGAGTGTTGAAAATTTATTCCCAGGACTGCTGTGAGCAAGAGCCAGAATAAAAATCATAAGAGCATTAACATGGTGCATTTTTGTTTGTCATTCAGGAAACACTTTTGGCAATTGTTTAGAAACTTTCTAAGTGAGAGAAAAATATTGTACCACTGGCAGTCAAAAGTCATTCAACTGGGTAACAAAGAATCTACCTCATTTCCGATAGGTTCAGGAAGGCGGAGCTCTGAATGTCAAGTGACCAATGGCCAGGTGTTTGGACGGGAATGTGACGATATCTTCTGGACGCATCCAAATAGAATTGGCAAACATGGAATAGTGACTCTGGCTCTATGAAGTGTAAGTAATGCTAAAAAAAAGTAAGGAGCAAGATAAGATCGTTTTTTTTTTACAGTGGCTGCAATTCCGTTACAGGAGCTGAAAGCGAAATATTCCCAGTGGTGGCAAATGAATTGACCAGCGTTCAGGTAGCCATCCATTTAAAGGACAGCAGCCTGCTACCAACATTCCACCCACCCACCACCACCAACTCCCCCCAACCCCAAGAGATGGCAGCAGCTGAGAATTCACAGTTCTTTCAGTTTTTGTTGTGTTGCACCTGTTGGGTTTAATGTCAAACTTAAGGTTTCCCTTTGCACAATAGTTGCAATTGATAGTTGTTGAGTCCATTCAATAACACAGAACTGCAGCTGTCTAGACTGGTCTGGTTACATTTTAATGCACTATTAATCCCATTTCCCTTCTTGAAATCGATGGAAATTCAACTGAGTCTATCCACTCCTTATCTTGCAATGCAGCCTTTTTAAATGTGCTCACCTCTGCTTTGCGATGCCACTCCTAAATCAGAAAGAAATTAAGATAAACTTAAAATGCTGAATTAAAAATCAATTGATTCAGAATGCATCGAACAGATTGAACTCTGACCCATGTTGATGCTCTAATTACATAAATCCTTCATCCCATTCAACTAATATAGTCCTTTCATAATTCTATTGCTTCAGCTGCTTGTCTATTGTCAGAACAATGCTGTGTCAGCAGTTTTTGCCGATCTAGTGAGCAATGTACTGTGATTATGGATGATGATGGTAAAAAAAGAAAAACCATGTGACTGGGAGTGTAATTGGATGAAAAATGCACGGACTCAACAGGCTGGAAGGGATTCACTATTTGCAACATAAGCAAACCTTTGACTGGACTTTACCAAAGCTAGTTAGATACTGAGATGTCCGGCCTGTCCTCATAATTAACATGGTCATATCACTTGTGGGTGCCACATTACATTGTGCATGCATTGGAGAGAGTGAATAAAAGACTTCAGCTATGAGAATACATTGAAGAAATTCTTGGAGAAAACAAGCGAATTTGATAAATGGTTTCAAAATCATGAGCAGGTTTGAATAGAATAGGTAAGAAGTTATCCCCATTTGAAAAGAAGAAAAGATTGAGGTGGCGGAGATTTAAAGTGATGTGCAAAAGGAGCAACGATGATATAAGAAAAATATCTTTTTCTCAGTGAGTAGTGAGGGTACAGAATCATTACCTGGAAATGTGGTCGAGGCAGGTTCAGCTGAGGCAATTGCTTATTTGGATAGAAATGATGTACAGAGATATAGGGAAAAAGCAGGAGATTGACACGAGATAATAGAACCAGTGCAGGCATATTGTGCTGAATAGCCTCTTTCTGCACTGTGACAATTCTCTCGTTCAGTGATATTAGAGTCCAAAACATTGAGGCTTCAAATCCTATCACGGACCTGAGTACAAAAGCTAGAGATCCTTTGCTGCCATTTCGAAGAAGCTTTTCTCTCCAGTGCCCAGGCCAATATTTTTTCCATAAACGACATCCCAAAAAAGTACACTTTTCTCATTTATTCATATGATGCGAGCTTTGCTGGCAACACTGACATTTATTGCCCAAGCTAAGGTGTTGATGAGCTACCACATTGAAATGTTGCAGTCTATCTAGTGTAGGTACACCTACAGCACTTTTAGGTAGGGAGTACCAAGTTTTTGTTCACCCAGCAACGATGAGGGAATAAAAGAGATATAGTTCCAAATTATGATTTCACATGGCTTGGAGGGCAACTTGAAGATAGTGTTCCTATGCATCTGCTGTTCTTTTTCTTCTAGGTGTCAGAGGTCTTGAATTCAGGAATTGAAGTTGAAGGAAACATGGGGACTTGTGGAAATCAATTGTGCCTGAACAATACATCCAGGCAGCATCTGAGAAGCAAGACAGTCAATGTTTTGGGCATGACCCGTCTTTATGACTTTCTCTTGAAGAATGAAGACTGAGGATCTGTTAGAGATCCTTAAAACTATTAAGTATTTCAATAAGGTGGGTGTAGAGAAGATGTTTACAATGGTTGACCAAACTTGAAGGCCTCAAATAATAGTTGGTCACTAGTAAATCCAATAAAAATGCAGAAAAAAATATTATTATCAAGAGAATGGTGAGAATGTAGAACTCACTAATACAAAGAATGGTTGAGGCAAAAGGCATGGATGCATTTAAAAGGAAAATAAATATTTGAAAGAGAATGGAATAAGACGTTTGATGGGGATAGTTGTGAAGAGGCTCAAGTGGAGCATAAACAATAGCATGGATTATTTGGGCCAAGTGGACTGTTCCTAGACTATGAATACTTTGTAAAGTCAAACTGGCTGTCTACGGTGATACAGGCTCCTAATACTGAGCCACAGCTATGTATAAAGCTAACAAACACACAAGCAATGGCAGATAAGAAAAGATCCTTTGATCCAATATGTCTCACACATATAACACTCCTACCTCACCATGTTATCACGTGAGAAATGTGAAATACTAGGAGTAAATCCAGGCTATTTTGGGGATTAAAAAATATGAAATTCCTCTCTGATACCTGGATGCATTTTAAACTGGTCGAAGTGGTGATTTTATAACAATTGTTTAATTTTACTTGTAGTTAAAATGTTCTTTTACAAAGCAACGAATTCGTATTCTTTGGCTTTTCTCCCATACAGTTTAAAAATGACAAAACTGCCAGCCAGTTAATTAATGTAAGTATATGTTGGGGCTGGATTATAAGGGCAACAGTCTAGTTTTTATAATTCTATGACAGAAACAGCACTTTTCCAGATCGTTCATGCTCTATTTTGTCCACTAGGTGGTTCTGTTGAATGATCAAAATAGCACCCGCTATTGTTATGAAACACAGAATCTAAAACGGAAATAGAAATTGCTGGAGAAATTTGGCAGGTCTGGCAGCATCTATGGAGGGAAAGGAGAGTTAACATTTTGAGCCTAGTGTTCAGAGTTCAGGCCTAAAGAAGGCCTGAAACATTAACTCTGCTTTCGCTCCTCAGATGTTGGCACCTCATATTAGTAGAATGGCATAACTACTGTGGATTTTAATTTTGTGATCCAGTAACCTGGGTTGTGCCCACACCATCTTCATGATGATAAGAAGCAAACAGGTAAGGGCATATTAGTTGTGGTATTAGGAACAAATAGGCAAGCAAAGAACCTGGAAGTGTTTGCTGTCTCATATTTAAAACTGTGCTGAATTGACTAAACTAGTGAACATATTCCCTGCTGCAGTGAGTGATTGACTGTTGCAATGTAAATAATAATGCTCATCAGTTCTATGTGCGTTCAGGTTACCAGTTGCATCACTGCAACACCCTCACCAACACAACAATGACAGTCGGGTGGTTAAAAAAAACTATTATATATTTCACAGCATTAGACTTCACAGACAATAAGCTTTTTAAAGGTCATCATTGTTGCTCAGTGGGAAAGATGGCAGATATTTTTGTGCACAGCACAATCCCATGAGCAGTGATGTGAAATCGCCCAGATGTTCTTTTCTTCAGTGTTGGTTGAATGATAAATATCTGGTGAAAGCGATGCTGTAGTTGTATGGTTCAAACCCTGGTTCAATGAAGAGTCCGAGAGAGTATGCATGAAGACCAATCATACTTAACAATCTACTTGATAGATCTCCAACACAGGACTACTTGCAAGCTAAACAGCAAAACCAGCAAGTGATAGACAGACCCAAGCAATTACACAACCAATGGATCAGATCTAAGTTCTGCGGTCTGGCCACATCCAGTCATAAATGGTGAGGATCAATTAAACAGCTCACTTGAGTAAGAAGATCCCAGAGATATCCTCATCCTCAATGATGGGAGAGCCTCACACATCAGTGCAAAAGATAAGGCTGAAGCATTTGCAACAATCTTCAGCCTGAAGTGATGAGTGGATCATCTATTTTAGACTCCTTCAATGTCCCCAGCTTTACAAATACCAATATTCAGCTAATTCAACTGTGTGTGAGATGAAGAAATGGCTGAAGGTATTTGATTCTACAAAGCCTATGGACCCTGAAAATATTCTGGCAACAATATTAAAGGTAGATGCTCCAGAACTTGCCACACCCTCATCCAGGCCCAAACATCTTCAGCTGCTTCATCAATGGCCTTCTTTCCATCATAAGGTCAGAAGTGGGACTGCTCAACAATGATGTACAATGTTCAACACCATTCACAACTCCTCAGGTACTGAAACAGGCCATGTCCAAATTCAGCAAGGCTTGGATAGTATCTAGATTTGGGCTGAAAAATGATAAGTAATGTTTAAACCACACAAAAGTCAGGCAGTGACCATCTTCAACAAGAGAGAATCTAACCACCGCTCTTTGACATTCATTTATCTTCACTGGATCCCCTACTATCAACATCCTGGGGTTACCATTGACTTGAAGTTAAATTGGACTAGCCATATAAATACAGTGGCTACAAGATCCAGGTCAGAGGCAGTAGTTCACCTCCTGGTTCCACAGAACCTCTCCACCACTTATAAGGCACAAGTATGGAGTGTGATAGAATGCTCCTCACTTGACTGAGAAGCTTGACACCATCCAAGACAAAGCTGCCCGCTTGATTGGCACCACATCCACCATCACTTTCTTCACCAAAATTCCCCTTAAGTTGCACTCTGAGGGTCTTCACACACTGATTGGCATGCTGATGCCATCTGTAGTATTGACTTCTGTTTGTGTAAGTTGCTGCTGTGCACTGAACTGATGCTCAATAATAGAAGAGTGTACCATCTGTAAGGTGCACTGGAGAAATTCACGAAGGGTCCTTAGACAGGACCTTCCAAGTAATCTAGAAGGAATAGTGCAACAAATATGTGGAAAGACCACAACTTGCATTTTTTAAAATTTCTAAAGTATATTTTATTCATAAAAAACATTTTTGCATACATACATTCACAAAAGCAGCTCTGTTCTCTACAGTAGCATATTAAAGAAACCAATGAACATTGAAGTTTGACTCTATACAAACAAACCAAAGACATTTCTTACACATACAAGACTATATTCATGTGCATTTGAGGCAGTAGGAGGGTCTGATAACTGGATGCATCCCCAACTGACTTCAGCAGGAAGGCCTCAGACAGTAGTCTTTCCCCAGTGCACCTTGGTGACAGCTGCCCCAAGCTTTAGGTGTCCCTCAGCATGTAGTCCTGAACCATGGAATGTGCCAATCTGCAACCTTCAGTTGAGGTCAACTCCTTGGTCTGGAAGAAGAACAAGTTTCAGGCAGACCAAAGAGTGTCTTTGATCAAGTTGGTCTCTTTTCGATCAGAAAGATGTTGTGAAACTTGAAAGGTTCAGAAAAGATTTACAAGGAAGTTGCCAGGGTTGGAGGATTTGAGCTATAGGGAGAGGCTGAACAGGCTGGGGCTGTTTTCCCTGGAATGTCAGGGGCTGAGTGGTAACCTTATAAGGGTTTATAAAATAATGGGGGGGGGCATGGATAGGATAAATAGACAAAGTCTTTTCCCTGGGGTGTGGGAGTCCAGAACTAGAGGGCAGGGTTGGACCGAAGGGCCTGTTTCCATGCTGTACATCTCTACGACTCTATGACTCTAAGTTGATGGTCCTCCAAGCACAGTTGACATTTATTCCAGTGTGCATAGTGCATGAGGGTAGTGGCTCAGGACTACCCTCGACAAAAACCACTGCATTTTTCTCCAGACGTGTTTTGCAAAGGCACATTCCAGAAAGAAATGTGTGACAGTCTCAAACAGTCACAGCTGCTTTGAGTGCAGCGTGTAGTGGCGCAGACCGACTAGGCATCCATGAAGAATCTCACAGATAGTACCCTTCTCATCATCAGCTAAGCGGAGTTTTGGTGCTTGCATGTCCCCCTCCAAGCCATTCATCATTCTGACTTGGAAAGATATTGCCGTTCTTTCAGTGTCACTAGGTCAAGATCCTGAAAACCCCTCGCTATCAGTATTATTGTGGTATCTACATCAAAAGCACCACAGCACACCATGAAGACAGCTCTCTACAACCTTCTCAACAGCAACTCGGGATGGGTAACAAATGGTGCCCCACTTCCCCCCACCACCACCCCCCCCCACTCCCAACCCCCACCCCCACCACCAACACCACTCACGTCCCAGAATGTTTTTTTTTTAATTACTAACTGAACAATACGAACGTATCTATCATCTTTGAACTAGTGTTATGAGAGCAGAGGGACCTTGACTTGATAGCTCATGTGAAAGGACAGCACAGTGCAGTACCCTTTTGAATACTGTACTGATTGTGATCATATCTCTGAAATTTTCACTATCCTGAAAAACAATGTGATCTCCACAGATGCAGGAGTTAATTCCACATAGGCTTAATCCCCTCTGTCTGATACTGATTGCATAAGGTTTGAAACCAGAAGCTTAAGCAATATTCTAAACAGATCAGTTAATGACGAATGCAAGAGAATCACACCAGGAGTAGAAGGATTTTAGAAAAAAACTATTGCTAATATTTATTAAAGAATGAGTTCTCTAGGCATGTCACAATTGTACATTTGCTATTTTGATCCGTCTTTTTTAAAGTGATTGATTTCTCTGATATTTAAAAATATTATGTGACCTATGAAGTCAACAACAAAAACAGCAGATTTGACATAATAGAAGACTTCATCAGAACAATAATCAAACAAAATTTGACACCAATAAATGTATGTGCGTCCAGTCCTGCATCAATGCGGTTGACACTTAACTGCCCTGTAAAGTGATCTTGTGAGCCAATCTATGTAAGCAGGATGAGGCGTGCTCACATTTCTTCTTCCAGAAGGTGCACAAAGAGAGCTCTGTGCTCAGTAGACTGAAGGAAGAAGATGGCTCGGTAACGTCATCTTAGGCTGACGTCATGAGGATCAGCAAATCCTTCTATGCCAGTCTGTATGGCTCAAAGCCAACTGACAGCGCGGCCTCCCAGTCGTTCCTGTCCTCTATCACGGAGGTCTTAGATGACAGAACACGGGAGAGGCTGGACCAGCCGTTATCTCTGGATGAGCTGTCCAAGCCCTCGAGTCCTTCGAAAAGAATAAAACTCCCGGAAGTGACGGCTTACCGGTTGAGCTCTATTTTGCTTTTTGGGACTTGATTGGCCAGGACCTGCTGGAGGTGTGTGTCAGTATGCTTCGGGCAGGTACCATGAGTGAATCCATGAGGAAAGGCATCATCACCCTCATCTACAAGCAGAAGGGGGAGAGGGAGGAAATTAGAAATTGGAGACCAATCTCACTATTAAACGCGGATTACAAAATCTTGTCAAAGGTCATCGCCAACTGGGTCAGGTCTGCTCTGGGATCGGTGATTCACCCTGACCAAACCTGTGCTGTACCAGGTAGGAAGATCGCTGAGAGTCTCACACTCCTCAGGGATACGATCGCCTATGTGCAGGAGAGGGGACTCCTCAGGGATACGATCGCCTATGTGCAGGAGAGGGGGGTGGACACCTACTTCATCAGCCTGGACCAGGAGAAAGTCTTTGACAGGATATTGCTTACGTATATGAGGGATGTTCTGTCCAAAATGGGCTTTGGGGAGGGAATCTGCAATTGGATCAGACTGGTCTACACCAACATTGTCAGTGCAATCTCAATCAATGGGTGAGAATCAGATAGCTTCCCAGTCAGATCTGGAGTCAGGCAGGGCTGCCCTCTCTCTCCTACCTTGTTTGTGTGCTGCATAAAACCATTTGCCGAGTCCATCAGGAAGGATGCGAACCTGAGAAGGGTGACTATTCCTGGCAGCAGGGGCCTACAGGTTAAGGCCTCCCTGTTCATGGATGACGTCGCCATGGATAGTCAATGTACAGATTTGTACATACAAATGATTAATTCCGATCTCTGTATGTAAAGAAATGGAATGTATACGTATATTTGGCATCACCAATTGTATAGATATCAAAATAATTTAATGAATAAAGTATATAAAGTATATTTTTGAAATTAAAGAAAATCTATGTAAGGCAACTAAAGATGGGATATAAATGACAGTCTTGCCAATGATGGCTACATCTTGGGAATAAATGAATTGCAAAGAACAAATTATCAATGGTGAATTATGAATTATATAATGAATTGTTGTGAAATTTTATCCAAGGAGTTGTTATGATCAAGAATACACTGCCTGAAAGGACAGAGGAAGCAGTTTCAATTGGAAATTTCAAAGAGAATTGGAAACAGACTTATAAAAGGAAAATCTTAGAAGGTTTTGGGAAAAGACTGGAGATTGACCAAATACCATTATTTAAAAATGGCCAAGTGGTCTCCTTTTGCTGTGAGAATAATCCATAGTCTCTGAAGACGCCTCCTAAATTCCAGAGTAAAAGTCAATCCCTCATTAGACAGCCTTCACTGCCTTTCATAGGACACTTAACAGTACACCTGCAGCGATATTGTATGCATATATATTCATGATAAGCTTTCCCTAAAGGTGGGTCATCTGGAATGTTTGTTGGTTGGGTCCAGATAATCTTCCCCAGCATATACTGTCAGAAACAAGCAACAATTTTCCTTTGGTGCTCTCTGTTCAATTTTTTTCAACACAGAGATAAAACTGCATCCTTTTAGATGCTCAGGGTAATTCTTCAATTTAAATATTTCTGAATTGCAGAAATGTAGAGCACTGCAATGTTTTTTTTCCTGAAATGGGCACTTGAATATGGGAATAGAATGTATGCATTTTGGATTGACATGGCAGAAGAACAGAGCTGAAAATGTGTTGCTGGAAAAGCGCAGCAGGTCAGGCAGCATTCAAGGAACAGGAGAATCGATGTTTCGGGCACAAGCCCTTCTTATGCCCGAAACGTCGATTCTCCTGTTCCTTGGATGCTGCCTGACCTGCTGCACTTTTCCAGCAACACATTTTCAGCTCTGATCTCCAGCATCTGCAGCCCTCACTTTCTCCATGGCAGAAGAACAGGCCTGGAATATATGGGCCGAATGGCCTTGTTCTGCACAGGAACCTCCCTGCTTCTCAGAGTTTAAATATCTTTTCTCATTACGAAAATGGGTGTCTTAAAGGGTAAATCAACTAACAAGTGACTAGTGGAGCGATGGTGTGTAAATCTGTGGCCTCTCCATCACATTCCTTTTATAGCCATCGACCTTCACTTCCATAATATTGTTCATTTTTCCTTTGCCTTAACTGAATGCCTGCTGAAATTCTTATCCTTGCCTTTGTTAACTCCAGGCTCAACTATTCCAATGCTTTCAGGCTGGTTTCCCACCATTCATAGAGTCATAGAGATGTACAGCATGGAACCAGACCCTTCGGTCCAAGTCGTTCATGCCAACCAGGTGTCCCAACCCAATCTAGTCCCATCTGCCAGCACCTGGCCCATATCCCTCCAAACCCTTTCTATTCATGTACCCATGCAGATACCTTTTGAATGTTGCAATTGTACCAGCCTCTACCACTTTGTCTGGCAGCTCATTCCATACACGCACCACCCTCTGTGTGAAAATGTTGCTCCTTAGGTCTCTTTTATATCTTTCCCCGTCTCATGAAACCTATGTTCTATAGTTCTGGACTTTCCCCACTCCAGGGAAAAGACCTTGTTTATTTATCATATTCATGCCCCTCACGATTTTATAAACCTCTATGAGGTCACCCATTAGCCTCCGATGCTCCAGAGAAAACGGCCCCAGCCTATTCAGCTTCTCCTAATAGCTCAAATTCTCCAACCCTGGCAACATCCTTGTAAATCTTTTCTGAACCCTTTCATGTTTCACAACATCCTTCCGATTGGAAGGAGACCAGAATTGCACACAATACTCCAAAGGTGACCTTACCAAAATCCTGTACAGCTGCAACATGACCTCCCAACTCCTTTACTCAATTCTCTGACCAGTAAAGGAAAGCATAACAAATGCCTTCTGCACTATCCTATCTACCTATGACTCCACTTTTGAGGAACTATGAACCTGCACTCCAAGGTCTCTTTGTTCAGCAACACTCCCCAGGATCTCACCATTAAGTGTATAAGCACCACTCTGATTTGCTTTTTCAAAATGCAGCACCTTGCATTTATCTAAATTAAACTCCATCTTCCACTCAGCTCATTGGCCCAACTGGTCAAGATTCCATTGTACTCTGAGGTAATCTTCTTCACTGTTCACTACACCTCAAATTTTGGTGTCATCTGCAAACTTATTAACCATAACTCCTACGTTCACATCCAAATCATTTATGTAAATGACAAAAAAGCAGTGGACCCAGCACCAATCCTCCTGGCATACAGCTAGTCGCAAGCCTCCAGTCTGAAAAGCAACCCTCCACCACCACCCTCTGTCTTCTAACTTTGAGCAATTTTATACAAATAGCTAGTCGTCCCTGTATTCCATGAGATCTAACCTTGTTAACCAGTCTCCCATGGGGAAACTTGTCGAACAGGATTTGAACGCCTTACTGAAGTCCATGTAAATCACTTTTGCTCATCTAAATTTCTGCTGCCTGTATCCTAATTTGCAACATTCATGCTCGATGACCAATATAGTTTCTGGTCTAAGAATGCCTTAAACTTCAATTTCTCAATCATATTATTAGATTAGATTAGATTATTTACAGTGTGGAAACAGGCCCTTCGGCCCAACAAGTCCACGCTGACCCTCCGAAGAGCAACCCACCCAGACCCATTCCCCTACATTTACCCCTTCATCTAACACTATGGGCCATTTAGCATGGCCAATTCACCTAATCTGCACACTTTTGGACTGTGGGAGGTTTGGGAGCTGATCCACTCTATATCAATAACCTCCTTCAGTCTTGCAACCTCTGAGATCTCTGCATTCCTCCAATTTTGGCCTAGTATACTTTCCCAATTCTATTCATATTTTCTGCATTAAAAATCTAGTCATATAACTCTTGAACTGTCTATTTCAGTGGGCAGCAACTTTCTGAGAAGGTATAATTTAATTGTGGCCTGTGTAATGGGCAGGTTTGTTAAAAATAAAACTTTTATATGTTATTAGAATGACCAGACACATTACAAACCGATGGAATAGAGCTGAATTTTCGTAGTGATATGCATCAAAATACATTTTAATGTGTAGTCAATTTGTGGAATTCTTTACTGCAGAGGTCTGTTGAGGCTGGGTTGTTCAGTGTGTTCAAGGCTAAGATAGACAAATTGTTAATCAGTAAAAATATCAAAGGTTTTGGGGACAAGGCAGAAAGTGGAGTTAAGGATTATCAAATCAGGCATGATCTCATTGAATGGCGGCAGATCAGACTTCATGGACCATGTAGCCTACGTCTGGTCTCTGGTCTGATGGTTTTATTTATGCTGAGGCTATAGTTAACATGAGAGCTGAACATCAGCGATGGTAATTGCCCTTGACATCAAGGCAGCATTTGGCTGACTGTGGCATCAGGGTGACCTAAAATCATTGAAGTTATTGAGAACTTAGAGGAAATCTCCACTCTTTGGAGTCATACCTTGTACAAAGGAAAATAGTTGTGATTGCTGGACGTCAGTCAACTCCGTCCTAGGATGTTACTGCCAAACTTACAGATAATTCCTTGCATCATAAGATCAGAGACTGCGATGATTGCAGACTGTTTGGGACCATTGGCAATTCCTCATATATTTAACAGCTTTAGACTGCCCTCTGGTGACGAATTGAGTCTTTTACAAGCATTTGGAGACTAAATCTCGACAGTGCAAAAGTCTTTTTGCGATCACAACAATGCATTCTATTTCTCAATAAGGAAGAACGATGTACACTAATGAATGGCCTTCCAGGACTTCAGGAAATTCTAAACTGTTTTATAATGAGGTAGTGTTCCCCGGTTGATGATGTTGTACTTAAGGTACACTGCTGCTTTCTCAGGTGTTTATTAAAGATTCCATGTCAGGGGAATTCTGCATGGTGTACTGAAACATAATAATCCCTCCATGAATATCATTTCAAAATTCTGATTATCCGGTCATTCTAATTATCATTTTGTGCTTTGTGGGCATTTGCTGTGAGTAAATTGACCCATTGTATTTTTTAAATTAAAGGATATACATGATAAGGATCTGGTAAACAAAAGACAAGAAACACCAATACTATAGGTAATCAATCCATTTTGGGCCTGATTTTAAATCTGAGCAAGAAGACGGATTTTGGATTGGCTAAAATAAAGCCCAATCTCATGCAGCCAGAGACAAAATCGAGCAGTGCTAATTGCCACTAACTCATTCATTGTAGGAAATGAACCTTCAGAATCAGAATGTGATGCTTGATGTGTAAATGGAGGGGAATGGGTCTGGGTGGGTTGCTCTTTGCAGGGTCGGTGTGGACTTGTTGGGCCGAAGGGCCTGTTTCCACACTGTAAGTAATCTAACCTCATGCAATGGCCAGGTTGGTCATGATACAAGTTGCCATGACAACAAAGATAGAACATACATAGGCATTGCGACCCACCATATTATCAGATGGAAAGTGCACTGTGTTGCAGCCAGCTAACAAATAGTAAGTGCTTGCTTCCTGACACTCTCATTCATCACTTTAATGAGTATGCATCTTACAACACACACAAGGAAGGCCAGTTACATTGACTTGGTGTTTGCCTGAGTGTTTGTGTAGCATTGGCAAACAAACCAGAGGCAACATCAGAAGTATTACATTTCATTGAATTCCTAGAGTAGGGAAGCAGGCCATTCAGCCCATCGAATCTATACTGACCCTTCACAGAGCATCACAAAAATAGATCTATACTCCCCCCATACTCTATCCCTGCATTCACTTCACTTCACCTGCACATCTTTGGCCTGTGGGAAGAAACTGGAGGAAACCCACACAGATGCAGGGAGAATGTGCAAACTCTGCAGGGCCAGAGGGTAGAATCAAACCGGGAGTCCTTGGCATTGTGAGGCAGCAGTGCTACTGAACTATTGTGCTACCCTTTTTCTGCAGTAAGTTGTTATGATATAGACTGCACCGAAAATATGGTGGAAGTAAATTCAGTAGTAACTTTTAAACAAAAGAATTTGAAAGAGGATCATATGGAAACCCACTGAATTGAGCAGTTGGGCAGTTAATCTAGTTGCAAATCGCTTTCAGAGTCAGCACAGGCATGAATATTGAATGGCCTGGCTCTATGTTGCAGGAGATGTTCTTTCTATTTTTAATTCTGATCTTCTGCAAGTTAGTAGTCATAGAGTCATAGAGATGTACAGCATGGAAACAGACCCTTCGGTCCAACATGTCATGCTGACCAGATATCCCAATCCAATCTAGTCCCACCTACCAGCACCTGGTCCATATCCCTCCAAACCCTTCCAATTCATATACCCATCCAGATGCCTTTTAAATGTTGCAATTGTACTAGCCTCCACCACTTCCTCTGGCAGCTCATTGCATACACGTATCACCCTCTGTGTGAAAGAGTTGCCCCTTAGGTCTCTTTTATATCTTTCCCCTCTCACTCTAAACCTATGCCGTCTAGTTCTGTACTCCCCCACCCCAGGGAAGAGACTTTGTCTATTTATCCTATCCATGCCCCTCATAATTTTATAAACCTCAGTAAGGTCAGCCCTCAGTCTCCGACACAAGTTGAAGTAGTTTATGAAGTAGATAGATAAATAAGACACACACACACACACACAAGAAATTAACTGCTCTATTAACTTGCTTTTCCCAGTCTGGAGAACGTAAACAACACTATGTGCTATCTTACAGGATACGTCAATTTTTCAGCAGTTATGTCTCAATCAAGAAAAGATTGGGTGAACTGCCCTATGTTTCTTCGAAATAGTGCCATCAGATTCTGAGAAGACAGACAGGCCTTGAGTTCACACTTTATCTGACATTGTAGAGATCTCTCAGCATCAACAGAGAATTTTGTTGATGGATTGCCACATGAAACCATGACCTCAGATTCAGAGGTAAGTTACTGCCCTCTGAGCCACAGCGGGCTCCAATATTGTACATTGGTTCAGTGTACTGAACAGATGGCACAGTGGTTCAGCGGTTAGCACTACAGCCTCACAGTGTCAGGGGCCAGGGTTCAATTCCACAACCTTGGGTGACTGTCTACGCGGAGTTTGCACATTCTCCCCATGTCTGTGTGGTTTTCCTCTGGGTGCTCCGGTTACCTCCCATAGACCAAAGATGTGCGGGTTACGTGGACTGGCCATGCCAAATTGCCCATAGCGTCCATAGTGTGCAGGCTAAGGGGATTAATCATGGGAAATGCAGGGTTACAGGGGTGATCTGGGTGGGATGCTTTCTGGAATTGTGTGGACTCAATGGGCCGAATGGGATTCTATGATTTTACTGGTACTTAGCTTCACATGCTGAATCAGAAGAGAAAGACAAAGTGTGGCTCTACTCTGCCCTTCTCCAATCACTAACCTGGGGGACTAGTGGTATAAAGGCTGTGTTGTGCCATTCAGCAGCTCACTTGGAATGAATCATTCCACGCATGCATGTGAGTTTCGGGGGATTGTGCAGTCACAGCATGTGGGAGGAACCTTCGCTGATGACCTTTTCTTGAAGCAAACGTGGGCTGACGAGGCCTGAGTGCCCTTTTATTTGGAAGGAAGGCAAATTGAATCCCCTGTTACTGCTATACATGCTGTTCGCAGTGTAGATGGATATGTAATGAGCCCTGTGATTCTCTCCCAGGTGCTTGTTTGGATGAAACAGCTGTCCCTGCCAAAAGCTCTCTTGTACAAATCCTAACTGGTGAGGAATATTGTTTCATTCTGCTTTATGCATTTAGACACGCAGAGTTGAAACCTACAGAGGACCGTAGCTAATTTCATTTTTAAGGCAAGTCATCCAAGTTAATCTAAATTTGGTTCATAAATCTTGTCAACTGACCTCCATTACTGGATAGAATGGGACGTGCAACTGTAAAGAAACAGTTTAGAGGCTGATAATTTAGCACTTTCCTTCTGGAAGGAGAGCTAAAGCTCCATGAGCTAGCCCGTGCATTCTCCAGTCCAATATTACCCCCGTTTGGACGTCTACCTTTCTTTGATTTAATTGAATAAACCGGAGTAACAGTTTATGGTTTTGGTACAGACTTTAAAGACAGAGGTCCACTCAGTTGAGAACTCTCTCAAGGCAGCTTTATTCCAGCAGACAAATCTCCACCCAATTAGTATTAACTAGGAGCCAAAAGTCCGCTGAATGTTAAGTAAAATAATTAGACAGGGTTGAATGCTTGCGTGCTACCTGCAATGCACTGTATGAGGGACAGCTGATCTCTCCTTGGTCCCTTCAAAACACAGTACTAGCATCTGCTTACCACTGGAAGAAAGCAACACATTCCACACAAATTACTCAGATGTTAGAGTTAACATAAAACACATCAGGCCTCGAATTGGAAAATTCACCCTGTGATTAGAACAGTGGGTGTTCAAATACCTGCTTTAAACTCCCAATAAATGTAGATGGGCATAATTGTGCACAATGAGCCAGGACCTCTTTTACAATGAGCTGTATAGCTTCTTCCTGTGCTGTAGGATACCGCAGTTTGAAGCAGCACTTTTGCACAAATCAATGACAGGCCCTCAGATGGCAAAGGTGCTAAGGAGCGAACTGCTGTCATGATTGGTGCTGGTATGACTAGGGCAAAAGCCCGGTGATTGGCATTCCAAATGCCCAGAGAAAGTGAGGACTGCAGATGCTGAAGATCAAAGTTAAGAGTATGGTACTGGAAAAGCACAGCAGGTCAGGCAGTATCCCAGGAGCAGGAGAATCGATGTTTCAGGTGTAAGCCCTTCATCAGGAATGGCCCCCACCCCAATATTTTTGAGCTATTGTTACCCTGACTGCAACCTTCAGTAACAGTAAGGTGGCTGTGAAATTTCTTGCTGATTTTAAGATGTGACTGTCTTTTGACCATTTGACTTGAAATTATTTCACATGATAAAAGGAATTTTCCTGATGCTTGAAATGGAGAAAGTATGGACTAGGTACTAAATTGTTATTTCTGACAGAAAACAGTCATTTGTGTGAACCAACGTTAACTACTGCCTGTTCTCTCCAGTGTGTCTGCCTCATAGATTGACCACTCATAGGAATGTCAGGCTGGAATTTAATGGTTGGGTCATGGCTCCAATGTTGGCTTCAATTCTGGGATAGGAGGTGGCAGTGGCAGAAGGTTGCTTTCAAATCCTGTCTAACGATAGGGTTAGGGCGGCACGATGGCTCCATGGTTAGCACTGCAGCCACTTTCAGGAACATCTCAGGTGCAGTATCACCAAGGGGAACTGCATACCCACCATAGTTAGACAGGTAAACTCTGTTGTGCTCCAGCAAAAGTCACATAGAGATGGAAACAAATCAGAGAGCTGACCCAATACACTCCTTTCTGCTTTTGCTTTGAGTTCCCTCCTCTATCCCACCACAGCAGGAAAGAAATATTTCACCCCATGCTGTTAGGTGTAGGCCATTCAGCCCCTCAAGCCTGCTTTGCTATTCAGTTAGGTTATGGTTGATCTGGATCACAGACTGAAATATTCCTTCTATAGATTTGTTTCTAATTTACTCTCTTAAATGAGGGCGGCATTCTTTCTACAGTCCACAGTAAGCCAGATTGTTATGGTTGACAGTAAGTACAGGAAGAATATCATCTCGTAATCTTGCCTCAACACACTTGATATCATTGGAGGGAAGAGGTGCATCTGACACAGTGCAGGATCTCACACACGCAGTTGTCGCTGCTCCTAAAGCTGTGAACTCCCAAAAATATTGCATATAATTTCACAACTGCAAAACAGAGCACTTGGCCCAACAGGTCCATTTCAGCACTTATGGTGCACATTCATCTACTCACATTCCACTTCATCTAATCTTTTCACTGTACCCTTCTATTCTCTTCTCCCTCACATAACTATCCAGACTCTCCTTAAATGCAGCAGTTACTCCCTGCGGTACACATGTACACATTCGGTGGCACACATCTTTAAAGAGGGAATCTTAAACTACAATCAGTCATTACACATCTGGACACCAGGATGTGATGTGTTATTGCTCCTGACTGAAGTTAGTCTGCATGCAGCAGGGCAGAGATCAGATGGACTATACTCACCTTCCTGTGTCAAAGAGTGTGGTGCTGGAAAAGCAAAGCCAGTCAGGCAGCATCCAAGGAGCAGGAGAGTCGACATTTTGAGCATAAGCTCTTCATCAGGAATGATCTCCAGCATCTGCAGTCCTCACTTTCTCCTATACTCATCTTCCCATAAACATTATCTGTACATCACCTTATCTTCAACTAAAAGACTCCCATTGTGGTTTCACCAACCCTTGTGTATGCTCAATGTCCTTACGGTGAAGAAAAAAAGAATGTAACCATTCCAAGTACCAAACTCTACCCACTTTGGGTAAAAAGGTTTTTCATGAATTCCCTTTGGGAATTGTGACTATTTCTTAATTATAGCTTTTTTCTTTACTCTAGCCACAAGGGGAAACATCTTTTCTACATGCACCCTATCAAATCTCTGAATAATTTTAAAGCTATGTACTCATTCACCTGTCTTTTTAAAGGATAGACTGGCTTTCATGAGCTCAGGACATCACAGCATACTTTACAAAATAAAATGGAAAGGACTGTGGATGCTGTAAATCAGAAACAAAAACAGAAGTTGTTGGAAAAGCTCAGCAGGTCTGGCAGCATCTGTGAAGAGAAATCAGAGTTACCCTTCCCCATAACCCAAAGTACTGTACAACCAACTAACAATCACTTTTTAAAATGACAATGTAGAAAATACAGACACAATTTGACTCTCTGACAAACAGCAGTGCAAAATTATCAGATGATCTGCTTTGCGATGTGCATTGAGGGGTGAACTTTGACCCCAAACACCGAGGAGATAACACAATGGGATCTTTTCCACCCACTCGAAAGGGTGCATCAGGCCTAGCACTTCTGACAGTACAGTACTAGGCTGGGAGTGCCAGGGAGATTTAATAAATCTCAAAAGTAGGATTTGAATCCACAACATCTAACAGAGAGGTCAAAATATTGCACACTGAATCACAACTGGCACCCAGTTCAAGACCACTACCAGCTGTATCAAAGGCCCAAATCCATTGTCAACACTAAGGAAAACAGGCTTTGATTACTGACTGACATTGCTGATGGAAGGAAGCTATAGTTGACAGGAGTTAGATTGAGGAAGAGAAGTCAAATGAATGGTTCTTCAGGGATGATGGAATCAAATCAGAGTCAGAACATTTGGTAAAAAGACTGAAATTTGCATTGGATATTTAGCACATGCTTGCTTTAAATTTATAATTTTTCCTGTCATGTACTCTTTCTCTCATGCACTGGTAGTGTTGCAGCAATATTCCTGTAGTTTTTCTGTATTATTTCAACAGTAGACCGTGACTGATGCTGCAGACTGGCACATTCCAAGGTTAAGGACTACATGCTGCAGGACACGTTAAAGCTTGCAGCAGTTCCCACTAGGTCTTGATGGGGAAAGGCTACAGGTTGAAGGTCTACCAACATAATATACTAAGGTGCTGGAATCCACGTGAAACTCCTTGAGATGCATACTCCAGTGTATATTTCACATGAAATGATAGTCGGTAATTGTAATAGAGGAGGAGATGTTTTCAGCATAGGCAAGATATATTCTCTCAAAGGGGAAAGGTAGGACAAATAAATCAAGATCTCCTTGGAAGATAAGGAAACAGAAATGAAGTTAAAGAAGAAAAGTGTACTTAAGACAGTTATTGAGGAGCAGATATAATTGAGAACAAAGCTGAAACCAAAACGTTCAGAAGGCAGGTGACAAAGCAAATATAAGAAACAAAGTGGGATTATGACAAAAGGCCAGCAGCTAACAGAAAAAAAATTCTGAAAGATTTCTGGTCAACATCAAAGGTAAAAGGGTAGTAAAAGGAGGATTATGACATGGAGGGAATAAAAAGAGGATTTACACTTTCAGGCAAGAGGCGTGGTTCAGGTGTGAGGAAGATGCTGAACAGGCCGTAGTGACAGAGCGGGGAACTTAGGGTATTGCCAGAGGATTAGAGAAACACATACATTAAGCCTTTATTCAATTAAAGGGTGTAAAGATTGGCCCAGCAATGATGGACCAGTTAGTTTAATTTTGTTTGTAGAAAACTGTTAAACACAATCGCTGCATTGGATAATGTGGATTTATCCATTAATCAGCATGGATTTGCTAAGGGAAAATGGTGTTTAACTAACTTGCTGGAGATTATTTTAAAGAGGTAACAGAGATAGTTGATTGAGCAAGGCTGATGATGTGGAGTGGGAGCAAGTTACTGTAAATGCCGGAATCTGTACTAAAAACAAAAAATGCTGCAGATTATAGCTGGCCAGGCAGCATCCCTGGAGAGAAAGCAAGCTAATGTTTCGAGTCTAGATGACTCTTCATCAGGTCTCTGATAAAGAGTCATACAGACTCAAAGCATGAGTTTGCTTTCTCTCCATAGACACTGCCTGACCCACTGATCTCCAGCATTTTTTGTTTTCAGTGATGATGTGGAGTACGTGAATGTCCAAAAGGCTTTTGATATAGTGCCATACAACAGACCTGTGAGGAAAATTATAGGTCATGGAATGCAAAGGATGGACTAACTGCATACAAAATTGGTTGGGGTCAATCGTGATTTTATTGGCAGAAGGAAAATGTGTTTCGGAGTTTCCCAGATGTTGATATTAGTCCGCTTGTTTGCCCTGACCTAGATCTCAGTGTGCACTGCGGAATGCAATGCCTGGAAGTGTGATGGAGGCTTGTTCCATTGAGACATTCAAGTGGCCATTTGAACTTAGAAATAGTGCGCAGGGTTACAGGCAAAAGGCAACAAGACTGGCACTAAGTTAAAATACTCAGAGGCTGAAATCTGTACCATAAAAATTCTGTGATTCTCTAAGTGTGGTGAGACTCTGTGGAGTCCCATATACCCTATTAAAAGAAATAGAATTGTAGCGCATTTTATGTAATGCCAAATTTTAGTTGTTATGTAATGTATTTTTATGAGTTTTATGAATAAGTTATATTTTTGAAATAAAAGTCAGTATTATTTTTAATAGTGCCGTCATCATATTCCTGGAGTGTCATATTGTATTCATATTGTATTCTTTCTGTGTTACTCTACTTGTTTTTGCACTGAGTTATTATGACTTGGAATGTACTGTCTGAACGGGCTGAGAAAGCAAATTTAATAGTAACTTTCAAAAGGCAACTAAATGAAAAACTTGAAAGAAGGAACAGTCTCAGGACAATGCGAAAAGCATTCAATAGTAGACTAGTTTTTTAGCCCTTTGAAAGAAATAGTTTGCAAAGTAATGGGCGAGCCCCTCTCTGTGCTCCACATTCTATTCTGCTATGAGGATACATTAAAATTGAATAAAGAAAGTAAAACTACTTTGACTCAAGCATATTCAGTAAGGGATAGTTCAGGATAGATAAGAATGGAGATGAGTTGAAGTGAGATTCCTCACAGCCCCAATAGCCCCTGTCTCTGTTTTTCAATCCTCCCTCATCATTCTCCCAACTTTGAATTTTCAAATGAGACCATTGAACTCATATGGCTCTGTCGGCTCCTTGAGATATTTTCTCTTTCCGCCCATATTCTTTCCCCTTCTCTTTTCCACAGGCCCATGCCACTTTATTTTACACCGTTCCCATTTAAATTTGATGGAGCAAATGTCAAATGCATGTAAATACTCTGATGTTACACAAGAAAAAGACGAACATTTATGTTGAGCTTTTAGTACTGCAAGCGATTCACAGGTGTGATTATCAAATACCAAACCATGAAAGGTAACATTAAGACTGATAACCAAATTGGTAGATTTTAAGGGAGAGTAACAAAGAGGGGTTTAGGGAGGGATTTCCACTGCTATCCACACTATATAATGGTAAAGGTAATGAGCTATGTGCTGGTTGCATCCTGGAAGGGACCTCAGATCAATCTAGTGTATGTGATAATATCCAGAGGAGAATATCAAAATTCTCTTCTATAACTCTCAAAGGAAGCTACTTAATGATAATGTGAATTCTAATTCAGTTTAAGAAAGTAACCCCGCATTTGTTTGAATCACAATAATGACAAATGATACATCAATTTAAGAAATTCTTCGATTTCTCCCTGATCTCCCTTGTGAAATAATTTCTTTCTCCTTTCCTATTCTGATCATTCAGCACTGAACAATCAGTTTTTCCATAATGCAATGGTTGCATTCTTGTGCAAACCCCAGGTTATAGAAAAAAAAAATCGCACTTTAGAAATAGCACTTAAAGTGCTGGCGCTGTATTGTGTTACAGCCAACACATATTTTGAACGTTCGAGTCCCCAATTCGCCGTTCACATGACAGCGAATTCATGTTGATGAAACGCCCATTATAGCAGAATGACCTATATAGAAATTAGAACATATTATATTATAGACCAGATCAGACCCCCTCTCAATATTTTAAGAAGGTAGCCTAGATCCTCACTTTTTCTTATTTTAAAGGCAAATGTGAAGTGTCAGTTCCTGATGCAATGCAACTGGTCAAAGTACTTGACGTTAAGCATAACAAAATTTATTTAAACACTATAGTTAAAATACAACCAGAGAAAGAGGAATTTAGAACAACTTAACTCTTTTGGAAACATAACAGAATAATAGATAGAGTAACTGTTACTAGTTAATGATTCCAATATAGCTACATCCCATAAACACACCCCTTGCCAAAAATAGGAAAATTCAGATACAGATTCTCAGATGCAATTATCCAATCCAAGTTGAAACGTAAACAACAAGAGAAAATTCAGAAAGAGTAGCAGCCAGGAGACATTCATTGAAGCTCCAATCAATTAATACCCCAACGATCTGCTCTCCATCATCAGCAATGCAATGGAAGGTGCATAATCTGCTCACTGATATTCAGTTTGAGTTCCACCAGGACTGCTCAGTTACAGACCCGGTCCAGATATAGCTATGGAGTTGAAGTCAAAAGTTTGAGGTGAGAATAATAATTGTCCTTGATGTCAAAGTAGCTTTTTACCAGGAATGACATCAAGGAGCCCTAGCAGTGTGAAGACAATGAAAATCAGGGGGATGTATTTCCACTGGCTACAGTCACATTTAGGACAGATTGAAGACAATTATGGCTGACAAGGATAATCCCAGTACATCACTGCAGGAGCTGCTTAGGTAGATACTCACCTACACAACCTGTTGAGAGATGTTATCACATGCCCCTGGAGCAGATAGACTTGAACCTGGGCCTCCTGGCTGACAGGTAGGGATAATCCCACTGCATGACAAGAACACTCACAATCAATATTTCATCATTAACTAATAAGGTTTATTTTATGTATGGATTCTTGCTCTGTAATTTATTTAACATTAAGGGGTCAGGGAAATTATGATGCGGTGAGGCATGACTTAGGATGTGTGGCTTGGAAAAGTAGACTCCAAGGCAAGAGTGTAAATGATATGCTGCGCTGTATTCTTCTATGTTCTATGTTCTATAAGAGTTATCAATGTCATCATTTACTGAGGAACAAGTACTTTTTAAAAGTTTTAAGGCTCCCCCCTCAATTACTCCCCCAGATGGATTCCCAGCATCCTTTGGGTGAACAAATGTTTCCTGAAATGCCCTATAAATCTTAAAATTATGCCCTCATATTATTGACTCTTCAACTGAGAGGAACAGCTACTTTCACACTTTGCACCCTATCATTTCATACACCTCAAACAGATCTCCTCTCAGCTTTCTCTGCCTAGCTTCATCCCAGACAACCTCCTGGAGAATCACCTCCACATCCCTTCCAAAGCAATCGCATCCTTCCTACAGTGTGGTGACCAGAACTGCTCACAATACTCCAGCTGTGGCCTAACCAAAATCCTGTACAACTCCAATTTAACCTCCTTGCTCTTGTAATCTATGCCATGACTGATGAAAGCAAGTGGCCCCATGTGTCTTTTTAATGACCCTATTGACTTGTCCTATCACCTTCAGGGATCTGTGGACAAATATCCCAAAATCCTTTTGGTCCTCTGAAATTCCTGTTGTACTGCTATTCATTGAGTAATCCCTTGGCTTGTTACTTCTTCCAAAGCACACGACCTCACATTTATCAGAGTTAAATTCCATCTGTTCCTTTTGATATACATTAATTTTCTCGACTTGGGTATAGGAGGCAGTGAGCACAAAACTCGGAAACCCAGTGAACAATGAGAAGAATAGTAAGGGACTTCAGGATAACATAAACAGGCAAAATTGGCAGACATACGACAGATAAAATTTAACAGAACTTGAAGTGATATATTTTGGGTGAAAGAAAAGGAGATTTAATGTTAAACAGAATGATTGTAAGAAGCTGTGCATGGAAAATATCTGAGATTGTATGTACACAAAGCTCTTGAAGAAGGTGGGATGGTATATGTCTCTACCTCTAGACTAAAAGGTCTGTATTCATGTCCCACCTACTCCAGAGGTGTCACAACATTTCTGAACAGGTTGATTAAAAATATCTAAAATATTCATTTCTTGTCATTCATGACATAATTCAAAGACAATTATAGCAGCTGATCCAAAACCACTATAAATAATGAACAAATGGAATATATTAAGAAGAAATTATTCAGAGAATTATTTGATGTAAAGTGACAGATTATCAATATCTAAAGGTATAAGTGAAGGACAAATAATGTAATATAAGTCAACAAAGTCATATCGGTATTAGGTGTTCTGAAGCAACTGACAAATCTAATGACCCACATTCCCTGGACATAAATAAAGGAAAAAAAATAGTCCATATTCATCACCATTAATTGGCTTTGGATGTAAATCGAATAACTGGAACACGGGTGACTTAATGTTTGTGGTTAATAAGTGAAAATTGCCACAGGTGATTTAGTGGAGGGAAAAGCCATTTGGTTGTGTATGACAGTATTTCCAGATATAAAATGAAATGACCCATATTCTATGTTGGTAAAAGCCCAAACACAACTGAAAGGTTTTCACTCAACTTGCTCAGCCTTTCTCAGCATCAGCTCTCACTGTGCCATATGTAGCACTAACTTGGATCTTATATGAAGATGAAGTAAGCAGCTGTTATCTCCTCAGCCATATGTTATTCCTCAGGACATAGGGAATCAGGAATAAAGTAAGACGCTCAACACAGAATCAGCTTTTGCAGAACACCTGTGCCTTGGAAAGCTCAAGTTTCCACACTTGGGTCACAATGACACCTCCTTTGCTGTGGATCTGGTAGGCATGCATTGCCAATAGCCATCAAGGCGACTGAAGGGCTGGCCTCGTCATTGCAGGTGTTCTGCATTTGCCTCACCTTCAAGGACAGAAAACAGAGCAATGATTGCGAGAGATGGATTAAAAGAACAGATTGGAATAATAACAATGGCGGACAGGGATAATGAGGCATGGTGTGTGGCAGTTAATAAGTGGAGGGTGAGCAGGAATGTTACCTCTTTCAATGGGGATGCGAGAAGGTACATTGTCACAGAAATGGGCAGAACTGGAAGGTGTGTTGTTCTGAGGAGCACTATGCAGGAGAATGCTGGGGAAGTGAAGAAGATAGAGCTTGATGTGTTGAAATGGATGTCACTCACCTTTCCTGCCCTTATGAAATCAATTAATCTCTTAGCACATAGTCTCCAGGATCAAGGAACCACATTCCCATAGTTCGCTTCCTTGACTACTTCAATCTCTACCCGCTTAGTCATCGTTCTCCCATCTGCAAGAATCAGTACTCAGGGGCGAGTCAGAGACCTTAAAGGCAATCTTCAAACTTAGCTTACTGAGCCTCCAGTTAACCACAATGTAGAATTCAGCCACACCGAGCCTACCAAGAGCCCTTTCAACTGGAGATTCTTCTTTTTACAAGGAAGGAGGGGGTCATCATTGTGTGTCTCCTCTGAGGTTGATCTGGAAACTGGTAAGCAAGATGTTAGTGCTGTGCACCATCCAAGCATGCACTACACCACACACCAAACTGACTCAGACCTATAGCACAATTCCTTCAACACTGCTGGGTCAGAGGTCTTGGGACTCCTAGCTCAGCAGCCCTGTGGGGTACCTACACAGATAATCTCTGGTAGCTTAAGGAGGTGATTCAGCACTGAGGAGCATGGATAGAAGTCACAAGTATTGCTCATGTTCCCAACCCTCAAACCAGAACACAGTTAGCTTCCTGAGCCTGGAGGTTGGTGTACACGTCTTGGGCTAGATATTTTCCAAACCTTTTCAGAGATCAGAGAATTCCTAGTGTGGAAACAGGCTATTTGGCCCAACATGACCACACTGACCCATTCCCCTACCCTATTACTTTACATTTACCTCTAATTAATGCACCTAATCATACATCCCTGGTCACCATGGGACAATTTAGCATGGCCATTTCACCTAACTTGCACACCTTTGGATTATGGGAGGAAACTGGAGCACCCAGAGGAAACCCAGACAGACACAGGGAGAATGTAGAAATTCCACACAGTCACCCAAAGGCTGGAGTTGAACCCGGGTCCTTGGTGCTGTGAGGCAGCAGTGCTAACCACTGAGTCACTGTGCCACCCTAAAGCAAAGGCAAACATACACATTGCAAGTGTGAATCCGTAACTTTCAAATCGTGACCACAGACCTGGCCAGTATGGGGATTGACGTATCTCTGAAGCAGGTAGGACTTGGAACTGGGCCTCCTGGCCCACAGGTATGGGCATTACCAGTGCACAAGAACAGTGCCAGTTCTCTTCTGGGCCATGTCCTCTCCTGGGCCATGTCACCACCAGCGTCTGAAATGTGACGTGTAAGGACAGTGCAGTAACCATTGGCATCGCCAACAACTTGCACATCCTCAGAATGAATAATCATTTTAAATATTAACATGCTGTAAGTGACCTCATTTAGGTCAATTTTTGCTGTTTGTCCCCCTCCCTCACCTCCAACAATTTTCTAACTAATACAATGGAAATATTCAAGGAAATGTCTTTTGTCAAATTCCTTCTCTCCTGTAACTGTTTTGGAAGACAAATCTGCAACTTCCTGGAGACTGCAGCCTTGGGGTTGGGGGAGGTGGTTAGCCATTCCTAGTGAATGGTTTTCAATGAATTCTCCGCCAGCTGGAAGCACGATCTGGTTGGGGTGGAGCTGTTCCAATTCTGGCGTCTCCCCCCCCCCCCAAAACAAAATCACGTCGTATCACGGTGCAACACATCAGCAGACTCTGTGCTTACAGCCTCTACAAGGGGAGGCAGTAGCTCTTCGACAAAAGACCTGCAAGGCCTATGGAGCCTCTCGGAAGGGTAGGTGCCGGTGTGTGCAAAGTGGGTTAAACTCCTCGCTTTGCATTGAAGGCTGCCCCCGGTCTGACGTATGAGAGCGCCTTTTGGGGGGCTCTGAATGGAGAATGGCGGATGCGGATTCCATGAGCTCGCCGGCTGCCTCTCCCTTTCTGGGGCTGCACATCACCTCGCCTCCCAATTTCAGGTAAAGCAGAGGCAGTGCGGGGTCGTGGCTTCGTGCGGTGTTGAACGTCCGTGCTGTCCGGCAGCGCTCGATGTGAAATGCAAAGGCTGCTGAGCCAGAGGGAGGAGGAGGAGGAAGGGACATGTTAGAGCATTTAAAGTGGAGGGGAATGACTATACTGAAACAGCCAGGGCTGTTAGAGCAGGAACGGGGAGCTCTGCTTCCATTCCCCAACTGACGCTGAGAATTGGGTTTAATTTGATTTAATTGCAGGTTATTTGTGTGTTTCTTGTTGCTGGAAGTGGCGGAGACGATTTCAGGGCGTGGACAGCTCCCTGTGAGAACGGACCGGGAAGCAACACCGGGGAGGGTTTTATTTGAAATGTTAGGTCTCTTTCTTTTTTTTTAAAAAAAGAGAAGCATCTTCCGAAATCAGTTTTCCGTGCGGAGATTACAATCCAAAATAACGTTTGGACCTTTTTTTAAAAAAACAAATTAGCTGTCATCCTCATGTTCGTTTCTGAAACTGGAACTGAGACGGCCAGGTTGATAAGCCAACTCCATGCATTTGTTGAGTCTGTTGAGATTTTTAAACGTGCTAAATGTTAGGAAGTGGCGTGCTTAACTCGGGAAAGGACAGCCCAGAAAGAAGCTGTTGGATTGCGGGGATATTTGAAAATTCAGCCTAGGAATGGTAATGAGACTTTGTTTGTTTCTGGGGACTGGAAAGATTATGGGGGAATGGATAAGATAAATAGACGATGTCTTTTCCCTGAGGTGGGGAGTCCAGAACTAGAGGGCATAGGTTTGGGGGTGAGAGGGGAAAGGTAGAAAAAGGAGTTAGGGAATAACTTTTTTTCTCAGAGGGTGGTGCGTGTATGGAATGAGCTGCCAGAAGAAGTGGTGGAGGCTGGTACAATTGCAACATTTAAAAGGCATCTGGATGGGTACATGAATAGAGGAAGGGTTTAGAGAGATATGGGCCAAGTGATGGCAAATGGGACTAGATTAGGTTAGGATATCCTAACCTATGGCATGGACGAGTTGGACCGAAGGGTCTGTTTCCGTGCTATACATCTCTGACCCCAAGTCCTATTCAGAAACTTGGGCATAAAATTTTGGTTAAGGTTGCCCTTTCAGATGAGGTGTAACTCCATCTGCCCCTCCTGTGAAAGCTCCAGTGATTCTATTTACAGGAAAAGCTGGGGACCTATTCCTTTCAAATTGATATTCATGTTGTAAATATCAAAAACTGACCTTCTATTGTTTGTGGGATCCTGCTTTGTTGGTCAGATACCATGTTTGAGATTGCAACCATGACTATCCTTTTGTAAGCATTTCATGATCATTTCTAATGAACCTGTTCAGAGATGTTACAGCCCACCTCTGGAGCAGGTTGGACTTGAACCTATGCCTTTGGCTATCACTATGCTGGACCACAAGAGTCCTCCATAAGCATTTAATTTTCTTTTCTTTTCTTTTATATCTGGAAGTGTTATCTTGCACAATGGAATGGCTCACCTTGCCCCATAAGCTTTTAATTGGCTGTTAATTAGCTGTCTGCAGATCATGAAAGGCACTATCTAAATGATAGACTTTATCATTATTAAATCAGCTCCTGTACAATACCTGAATAATCCATGGTCTGTTCTTAATGTGGGATTTTCTTAAACCTTACAGGTGTTCTTTTTGATGAAATTGCTTCCTGCTATTTTGACCTTTCATGATTGATGTCTGTTAGTTCCTGGAGGCATAAACCAGTCACATTCCTCCTTTTTTTTAGGATTTCCCCTGAATATTGGTTTTTATTATTTCATCTAATGGCAATTGGGACCATTATTCACTGGTATAGGGTATTTTCTCTGGAAAATCAGAAAACTGAGGGGTGACTTGTTTATTATCTTTATGACAGATGTAACGAAGATGCTGCCACTTGTGGGTTGCTCAAAATGAGAATGTGAGATAATCACTGACAATTCCAAATAAGAATTCCAGAGGAAATTATTCTTCAAGTGGTGGGGTTGTGGAACTGCTACCACATGGACTGTTAAAGTGAAAAATGTAGATGCATCTCAGAGGAAAGAATAGAAACACAGGAGGAGGAAAGAATAGAAAGATACACAATGGAATGAGATTAAGTAAACTGGAAGGAATTGATGTGACACACAAATACTAGCCTCGAACCAAAGAGATACATAGGTAGTTTCTTCTCTGTAAATTCCATTTAAAATTACTTCGACTGTAGGATTTCCTCCTCCACCTTCAGAATTCAGTGCTCCTTCACTTCTGGTATCTTGAACATCCTGTTTTTAATTGACTTAGCATTGTTCTCTTCAAAAGCTTTGGAATTCTCTGTTTAAACCTCTGTCCCCCTCTCCTTTTTTTTTTGAGACACTTCTAAAATCATCTTTTCAGCTTTTGCTCACCTGGCTTGTCTCCTTCTGTGGTATGATCAAATTTTGACTGATAACATTCCTGGGAAGGGATTTCAGTTGGTGTTTTGGGAATTTTATTTTGTGATTCCTTTTTTGTCACCAGTAACTATAAAGTTATTTAAAGGGTTAGGAATCTACCTGTTTGGCAAAGAACTGGTGTAATGTATAGACAAGACCAGGTAAAGATAGCAAGCTTTCCCCTGTTAAGGGGGGGGGGGGGGAAGAAATTAGCCACCTTGCTTGGTATGGCCTGTGGAGTGCAGCCCCAAACAAATGTGGGTGACTCGTGCCTACCATCTGAATATGCCACACTCATGTAACAAAGGTCTGTCTTCTCAAGCAACTGGGAATAGGCATGTGATCTCTACTCTACCAGCATGAAGCTTTGGAAAAGTTCAGTAAGCAGCAACTTGTATTTGTATTGTTCCTTTTTTTAATTTAATGAACTATCAAAAAAATGCTCTCTGGATACGTCCACTAGATGACTAATGGTCAATGAGTTAAGTTTTAAAGACAGTCTTAAGGTGGAAAGAGAGTTGGCAGGATGAAAGGGTTTAAGGAGCAAACTGCAGAGCACAAAGTTCAGGTAACTGAAGGTACTGGTACTGTTACTGATGGGGAACAGTGAAAATTTCTAATCTGTAGGTGGTCAGGAGAAGTTTAAAAGCACAAAGGCATCTGGCCCAGCCTAAATACAAATAGCTCCCTCACTTAACCCCTCTTCAGATATCTGTTCGGTTACACCATAGATCTAATTGGCCAGTTGCAGCAGCATCAATGGATGCAGGGAACTACTTTATTTTACCCAAAGCCTGAAGATTGAGAGACCGGCTCTTGGTTTCATTATTGTCAGGATGAAGCTGCAATTGCCTCTAGGTAGTATCTCCATTTGGAGATGCAGAAGTTTGACTTCTACTTAGCTGCCCTCCTGGTGACAGCCATTGAAGTTCTAGTCAGGTGTGGCTAGGAGCAGCTGCTGGAGTACTAGAGTCGGACAGAACACTTTTTCTCTCCCGATCAATTTTTTAAGTGTAACTGAATTCGATGTTTCACTGGGTGACATCACACCCTACGGTGTTAAATTTGATTAGATCCTAGGATTCTTAAAACAGGTATAGTCTTCCTTTGCAAATTGAAAGAAACTAATGTCTGTTTTAGGTGCCCCCCCAGGTGCCTAACATGAGGGTTGATTAAGCTTCTCAACAGACATTATTTGAACATCTCGGGAGTAGAATATTAGACACCCATTGCACCAGTAAAAGACACCTATTTCTACTGCAGTCTCTGTCTCCAGGCCGTTTGTGGCACAGTTTTACCAACCTCTGTCTAAAGTATTTAATACTGTCACAAGAACTGGGAATTACTTTGAGTATTGTAGTCAATGCTCTGTCTGTAACAGGCACCCACAATTGTACACTATTTCAGATGATTGATTGTACCATTATTCTGTACAGATATGACTGTGTAAGATTTATAAAGAAGAAAGCATTCATTAAGCAGCTTTCAGAGACACAATTACAACTGATGTCAATAGTTTTGCACCTTTCTTGTTTAAAATGGGGTTTATATTACTTAGTCAGCATTTAAAACTCAAGTGATATTCCATCAATTGATATGAATACTATGTTACCTGCAGTTGTTATCCAAGTTGGAATATTGGTGAAATTCCTCCAGAATCTGTGGCTAACAATTGAGAGACACCAAACTTAATAGTGGAATTAAAACTGTCCTTATGCCACAGTGCTGCACGATAAGTCAGTTGTCCCATGTTATTTTCTGGTACCTATGAGTGATTTTACAGCTTTAGTGAAATTAATTGTTTTAGTCAGATTTAACAATTTGTAAATTTCATAATCTACAATGGATTGTAAGTGGAATTTATAAAATTAACAAGGTGTTAAAGATGGTTCATCAGGTCACACTGTCTTCTGAGTCAGATGACTCTCTAGGTTCAAGTCTTTCACTGGAAAATGGGGATTATGATCAAGGTGGACACTTTCTCAGGGTAGCACTTAGGAAGTGCTGCCGGACAGAAGTGCTGATTCTAAGGTAAGATGGTGGACTGAAGCCCCTCACCTGTTGATTATCAAATAATTCTGCACATGTGGCAGAATTTAGTCTATAGCCCTACAATAAATAGTGTAATTCATTGCTCTTAATTACTTTTGTTTCCAATAATTTGGGTATTTATATGCATCATTACCATTCATTGTCAGTTGTGGTTCTGGATTGCACTCGCACAAAATGTAGGTCTACAATCCACCAAAGTCTGAGCCTTTCAAACTCTTGGGTCTGTTTACAAGTAGTGTCTGGAATGTTAATGGATGTTAATTGCATTATCAAGGTTAATGATAAATAGGTGAAGGGAATTAAGTTGCACACTTTTGTGGGTTATGGTGTTTCTTTCCTGTGAACCAGGATGTCTAGGTTCAAGCTCACATCCATTTGAGACAGGTGTAATAATATCTCTGAACAGGTTGATTGTAAAACATCTATAAAGAAAGGTTGTCTTCCATGGGCACCATACACATTGAAGAATATTAATTCCAGGAATTTTAATTTTAAGTTGCCTGTGAAATTTAATTTTTGTTGCAATGCACCTCTTTTTAAGGACTAGTTCTTGAAGTTAACAAGTTAGTTAATTTGCTCGTGGAACATGTTTTAAAAAACTGTTCCTTCCTACAAATGGAGGGACTGGAGTGCATCACCATTTCTCACCACTCTATTTAAATGTTTAAATTTGATCACTTTCTTTTAAAGGTTTTGTTACAGTGGTCATGTTTCAGATGTTGCCAATTAGTTTGTTGCTTTGCTCAAGAGTATGAAGAAATGCTGAAAAAACACATTCATTTAAAGACAATATGATTGAATTTGATCAATCATTGTTATTGATTTGCTTGAATACAAAGAAAGCTTGAGGTTTCTGTGGTGCAGTGATATTGGCTCTGTCTGAGCCAGGAAGCCCAGGTTCAAGCCCCAGCTGCTGCAGAGGTGTGTCATAACATCTCTGAGTACTTACTGTTATTTTTAATATAATATACAATGTGATTTGTTTTGTAGATTTTATTTTTAAACAGTTGATTTGTTGTGGAGGATGTTGTATGCGGCAATTGTAGGTTTGGAATCCTGGGCTGTCTTATGTCCATGTTCACATACAGCCAGTTCTGCTATAACACGGTAGTTCCATTCTCGCGCAACCCCATGTTATAAGAAACTAGTGTAATAGAAGCACCATTTAAACTCATGGGGTCAGAATAGTGTTATATGCTTAAAACTTTGCGCTTCAGAAACAGTGGCCCCAATTTGTCAATTGTGTTATAGCAAATTTTGTGTTAACGAAACACATGTAATAGCAGAATGATCTGTACTTTGGGCAATATTGGAGCTCCCTTTTTTTTTGTTATTTGAAGGGGCCACCCTTTGGTTTTTAGTTGATTTAAGCCTCATTCTCCTGATCTTTAGGACCTCCACAACATGTAACCAAAAGCATTTCTCTCTTCTGTGTGATTACCTCTGCACTTGGACAAGAGCCAACAGATGCATTGGAGCACAACCAATTGCAAGTTCCCCTTCAAAGCATGGACCATCCTCACTTGGGAAACTGTGTTGTTACTGCATCACCATTACTAGATTAAACTCCTGGAGTTCCCTCCCTAATGCCATGCCCCTTTTCGTACACTTAACACTAGGTGGACCGCAGAAGTTCAAGAAGGTAGTTTGCTGCTTTTCCAAGGGCAGATGTGGAAGGATAACAAATCTTCTTGCCAGGCTACTCGTGCAAAGATTACTCTCACCTGCGATATCTGGGGATGTGAGTGATCTCTAGAATTGAAAGGATTAATTTTCAAATGGTTAGGAGCAAAGGGATCGAATGAGGCTTAGGCCATGTTGCTTCACATGCCTCCATTCAATGTAGACAGGCAACAGCTGACAGTATCGCTGCCACAAAGAAATGCCAAAAGAGTAAATCCAATTTCATCCTGATCTGGGTTTCACTTAGCCCCAGTCTCTCCTCCCACCAGATTTCATCCAAGGCTCTGGGGTGCTGAGGGATTCTTTGTCCAAAATATGGCAGCCTCTGTACTACATTAACATATACCTGACTTTAGTATTAGTGTCCATTCCTGTGACCTGATTTGGTCAAATTCAAACAGTGGTGGATATTAATGTTTTGGGGAGACACTCAATCCATGTACACCATTTTTAACCCATACCTGCCTTCCCACTACTTTTTAATAGCATTTTTTGATCTGTTCATTGGGTTAACATCTGGCTAAGAACTTGGTAGGGTAATAGATTATTGGAGCTGCATACTTTGGGTACCAGGTCAGCATTAGTTATAGTAGGGAGAGGATATTTAACTGTGTCTAATATCCATCCAGAATGACAGAAATGATCCATCTAGAGAGAAATTACTGTTAGCTCATTACTTTTTTTATTCATATGAGATGTGGATATTGCAAAATCCCTTTTTAATGTTTAAGTATCAAGTTCCTAACTGTGCCATTTCACTAGGGGATTGATTTTATTTTAAACCGTAAGTGTTTTAATGTCTCTGCTAGAATGTCAGAGCGGGGAGAAAGGATTAGTTGATGGTGTGACAATGAGTGAGCAGACTTTTTGAACAAGAGGAAGATAGAAGCAGCAGACAGTATGTTGGCAGAGATACTGATTGCAGAAGTTTAAGAAACAAAGAGCATTGTTATTGTTACGATCCTATGGAGACACATCGGGCTGGCACTGTACTATTCAGAACAAAGAGCCCTAAAGAGAGAGTGATTAAAGAGAGAAGCTTCTGAAGAAAGGCAATTCAGAGAGAGAAAAAAAGTGATGCAGCACGTTACTCCAAGCAGTAGGATAATCAAACGAGGTTTCTCAAGAAACCCACCTTAATGAAAAATCTAGAAATGGAGAGGGAGCAGATAGCTGAATCACATGACAAGTTGTATCTATTTATTAATCAACCAATCATCTTGTTGGTGCAAGCAATTCTCAGAGGCTATGTGGTGTCAGTTAACATAATTACTGTGTTTTCATTGCAGAGTCTCAATGGAGGACAAGACCAGTCTGTCCATCGTGTTTATGTTTGCACTTTAAATGACTTATCAAATTGCTCTCACTTCTCAATAGCCCTGCATATTGTTTTAATTTTTAATACTTGCCTTGTTTCTTATTTGTGGGCATTTGCAATCAGTCATAATCTTCTTCATAGCCACTCCACATCTCCCTGTGAGTAATAAGAAAAAAGGACTTTGTGCAGTAGTCAGCAATTTTTCCCAAACTGCCATTTAATATGATCAAAGCTGATCCATCTCAACTCCACTTTCCTCCTGCTCCCCCTAACCTTTCAATACTAACTAATAATCTGTCCATTGCCACCCCCCCCACCCACCCCCCCTCAAATTTTCTCAATGCTCTAGCATCCACTTCACTCTGGGGTACTAAGTTCTACAAATTCATGACCTTTTGCTTGAAATAATTTCACCTCATCTGTTTTAAATTTGCTATCCCTTATCCTGAAACTGTGACCTCTCATTCTAGATTGCCCCATATGTGGAAATCTCCTTTCTATGTCCACTTTGTCAATCCCCTTAGCATCTTTATATATACTTCAATTAGATCTCCTCTTGTTCTCCTAAACTCGAGTATAGGCCTAAACTACTGTTTCTGTTCATTAGACAAGCCCTTCATCTCTGAAATCAATCTAATGAACCTCCTGTGAAGTACTTACAATAAAACTGCGTCCCTCCTCTAAGGAGGCCAAAAGTATGTGCAGTACTCCAGATGTGGTCTCAATGCCTTGTACAGTTATAGCACACTCCCCTGCTTTTACATTCTGTTCCTTTGATAATAACTTTCTTTACTACCTGCATACCCGTTTTGTGATTCATGCACAAGGATATCCTCTGCACCAAAGCATTCTCAAGTTTCTCCCCAACTAGGTAATATTCTATTCCTCTGACTAAATTGGATTATCTCTCACTTATCCACATTAAACTTCATCTGCCAAACTTTGGCCCATTCAGCTAACCGGTCCATAACCCCCATTAATAATTTTTTTTCTCCATTGCAACTTACTTTACTGCATATTTTATTGTCACCTGCAAACTTACCTATAGTACTTGCATATAAGTCATTGTTTTAAAAAAAAATTCTCAAGGTCAAGGACCAGGCTCGCAGGAAAGTAGTCTGACACAGAACAAACAGCCAAGAGGCGAGTCTGCTAGAATATAGTTTTATTCCCCGCAGTGTCCCCACAACCAGTCTCGTACTTACAACGGGTCTGGTTTATACTCACTCTACGTGTTACCAAAACTGGGAGCCGTCAGTTCTTGTAGAGCGGTTGCCAACAACCCACGCTCGGCGGTTAAACGTAACCCCGGAGCAGACTCACCGAACTGGAGACTTCTCCAGCTGATATACCCTTTTCCAGATATAAACATTCATGTGAACAGCAGAGCAAGGCTAAAAAACACATTCCATTCTGGTTACATACAGATAAGAAGATTCACACGGGAAGGTGTATAACAAGATTCACACGGGACTAAGCGACACCTTCCATTTTCGGTTAGATTCACACATGTATTGGGACACAATTTTAACCCTTTCACCACATTCCACTGCTTGGCCCAATACATGTGTTGCATAATGATTCACACATGTATTGGGACATAATTTTACACCACAGTCATTAATTTAGGTTGTAAATAGTTGTGGACTAAGGACTGAACTCTGAGGCACCCACTAGTTGCATCTTGGTAACCAGGAAAAAGACCCACTGGTCTGGATCTCTGCATTCTGGTAGTTATCCAGTCTTCTAACCAAACTAATAAATTCCCCCAGTGCCAGTTTAATTTTACCTTGTGTATACACCTTTTATGCAGCACCTCATCTAATGCCTTCTGCAAGTCCAGATATACTACTTCACATCATTTCCTATCAGCATATTGTTCATTGAACCCACAACCTTTGGGTATGGGATGCTATGAAACTGATCCAGGCCAACACCCAAAGTCCTATCTTGTTTGGTTAGACCTGTGAAATAGTAAAACTACTATTAAATTTAATCAATGTTATGATTTGTTTTTTGAAACACCTTGAAGACTCACCAGGCTGTGTAACTTTAGCACCACTGCTTAAACTTGAGGATGCAAAATAAGTCTAGGAGGTAAAAGGGAAGTATAATTGAGGTATTTAAGATGTTTAATATATTAAAGGAAATTAGACAAACTATTTTCCCTTGTGTGTGAATTTAGAAAAAGGTGGCAAATCTTTCAATGAGATTTGGGCTTCCTGACATGATCCCACTTCCTGTTACAAAGGGCCCTGAAATTCTTCTGTTTTCTCTCAACTGTCGAGGATGAGTCAGTTGAAAATGTCAGAGCTGAGCTTCTGTTAGGTAGGTTTACTGAAGGAGTATGGTGTGTGGATGGAGTTGTGATACAGGTCAACCACTATCTAATGTAACAGAAGAGCAGTACAAGCTTGAGGGGCTAAATGGCCTGACTTTGTTCCTGTCTTGTGCTGTAGTGATTTTCATTGGTCGTCTCCAAATTCTATTCACCATCTTTTTATTGGGAAATGAATAAATAGGTGTTTTTTTTAATTTTGTTCAATTTAGTGTTCTGCTGTCATGTTAGGCTACATTTAAGAAGACTTCAATAGCACTCCATCAGCTATGAGGGGGCAAAGTGTTAACTGAATTGCCAAAATTTAAAGGTGCTTCCATTTTTCAACATGTTTTAATTGACGTCTTTTGAAGTTGATTTGTAACTGAGCATTAATTTCCCTGAAGAGATGATGCAAAAGAGTGGGTGTTAGAAGCAATAAGGACACTGCTCATACTTATTCAAGTATTTAAAGTTTCAAGTTTATTAGATACAGTTTTCAGAAGGAAAACACAACAATGATGGCTTGACATATCCAGAGGAACAACACATGGTAAATTAGATACATTTGTATAATTTTCCTTACAGCAAGACCTATTAGCAATTCAGATGTGAAGCTTCCGAAGATGTTCAGGACAGGAGTAGACTGCTTCTTGTATTGAGAACTCTGCACCTTTCAATGAAATCGTACCTGACCTGTGATCTCACTCCATATAACTGCCTTTGCCAAATTTTCCTTCATGCATTTGGCGAGAGAAAATGCTATCAATTTCCGATTTTAGAATGTTCATTATTTCCTAATTTCTATCCCAAACAGGTCCTCCTTTTTTTTTTTCTTTAAGTGTAATGGCACCTTCAGTGTAAATGCTACTGATAAATTTAAATTGGAAAGACCAAGCGTGTAGACACAAATATTTGATAAACATGGTTTTGCTTTTGAGTCCTGAGTTGTGGACTGAAGTATCATTCAAAAGACCAATATGCATAAACTGGACTGACATAACATGAGAAGGACATTAAGCTCTGGTAAGAGTACACTATTTTCTAGGATGGTATCAGCAATAGGAATTCTTTTTTGAATCGAGTAGAGACTTGAGATAATTGGATTGCTTCCACTAGAACAGACCCGACTAAGAGGATAACTCATAGAAATTTATTTTTAAGCTACTGAATTTTAGAATAATTTAAGGAAGAATATTTCCTGAGGTGCAATGGCAAGGGAAACTCCCTTTTAAATTATTGCAAGAGAAACAACTAGAGCAATTTGTTTTGAAGATTATTGGAGCATGGGATGCTATGCCACAGGAAATGGTCAGTTTTCAAGGAAAATAATTGATGATTTGGTGATGAGGAATATGCAGAGCCTTATGAAGAGAGTAGGTTAGATTTGAGTTACTTCAACAAAGAGTTGTCATGGACTCAATGGACAGAGACTATCTCCTGCACTGCAAGCTTGTGCACTTACTTTGAATAGACTAACCCTGGCCATAAATAATGTAGAGAGCAACACCCATGCACAGTGTGGTCAGTTTTTGTTAGTAACATTGCTCATTATCACACTTATCTTTAAGATTTTTCTTGCATCCAAAAGCAAGATGTGATATGTAATACATGAATGTTGCAGTATTTGGCTAAGATAGTATTAATGTTATGCTAATGTTGTTTACCAGAGAATGTTTTTCAGGAGTGCTGTGATTAAATTGCTGTGAAAATAACATTACCAGAATCAATTGGCTACAGTTCAGGTGGCAATTGAATATTGTATTCCTGGTGGGGCCACAGTAGGAGTGGAATTGTTTCGTGTGCATCTACTGCAAGCCTGACCTTCCACTCTGGGAGGTGGGTTTACATTGCACAGAGCGATGCAGGCTATTTCTGCACAGGGCAAGTGGAAAGGATCTGACAGGTGTAAACAATCTCAATCCTGTCCTGTGGAAATGTTCAGCAGTGTGAACATGTTGCTGCTGCTTTCATTGACACAATGTGTGAAATGCAGGTCTCACTGGAATCTTCGAGCAAAGGGGGAGGCTCATTGGTCCATCAAAGTTTGTGCTGCCTCTTTTTGTAATGGCATGTAATGGCAAAATTTGCTGGTATCTAACATCCTGGTAGAGACATGCTCTTGCTAGCTACTGGCAGTTCTGTGATCTTTTTGGTAGCCGTTCTTTGTGTTTTTTATAACCAGTGAATTTTTGCATTTGTAACTTTTTTGCATTTTTTTTTTGTCACTTGCTCTGCCATATTGCAGAGAATTCTAATTGTTTTCGGACATATCTGAGAGAGCAGTTGAAAAAAGCATCAAAGTTAACATTGAAAAGACTGAGGCTGCTGACTTGGTCTGCCATAAATGCTGTTCCCTAGCCACTGACTCCATCCTTTTCCTGAGCAAATGTCTGTAATAAAACCTGATTATTTGCGCCTTCGGTGTTATGTTTCACCATGAGATGAGCTACCAAGCTCATCAATGTCATCACTAAAACCAGCTACTTTCCACTCTGCACCCGCCTTGGCTCACCTGAAACCCTTATTCTCACTTTGCTGACCTCTGCAGTTTTTTTGTGACACACACCTGGCTGGGCTTGAACAATCTACTTCTAAATTTTGAGGGTATCTCTTGTTTTGAATACTAGAATACCCATATCCTAACTTGAACCAATGTATTTGACTCAGTGGCCCCTGTTCTTAGCAATGCCTCCATTTTAAAATCCTTGTTTGTGTCACCCTTTGTGACTGGGATTGGAATTTTCAGCTGGAAGAACACACATTGAGATCTCTGCACCCTTAACCAATCATTAAGTGGTCAAGCATTACCACTGACCGGTTTGGGCCACTAACACTTACCTCATGCTCATTTCAATCTTCCCAGCTGTTAATCTAGGAGTGAGGCACATCTGCAAGAATAGTATGAAATGAGTAATGAATCCATTAGAAAGTAGGTGCATTCTGATTTTACCCTCTGTGAATGTCAATGGAATAATAAACTGTGTGGGGTGTAAAACAGATTGGAAATCAGTGGTGGGAAATCTACCACGACTGATTTGTCAAGTATCTCAGTTTCTTTGCTGGTGACTGCTTATGGAAGAACTTCGATTTATATTGATGTGAAGGTGGTGTTTCAGTGAAGGTCTATCAGTTAAGTTACGTAAAATGAGTGGCTTGTTTGAGGCGAGGTTCCAGTGGGACCTAGCGATGACTTGATCAAAGTGCATATGATTGGTCTTAACGATGTGGACTCAGAAATGTTTTTTTTTCCCCCATGTGCAAGAGTTCAGAACTATGGAGCAATCTTCTTTAAAAATTAGGGCATGCAGATGGTGGGTGTTTTCTCACAGGAGATTGTGATTTTGGAACTTTGGCTCAGAAGGCAATAGGGACAGGATCATTGTATTTACCTCCACCTTAAAAATATTCATGCAGGGCAAGACAATTGAAGCTTCCCAGTTGTAGGTGTGGAATTTGAAATACAAACAGATCTATTGTGAAGAGAAAGTGGCGGCTGTGTGATGTTTTAAAAGATGCTTGGAAGTAAATGAATAGGAAAGTTTTGGAGGGATATGGGCCAGGAGCAGGAAGGTGAGGCTAGTTTAGTTTGAGACTATGTTTGGCATGGACTGGCTGGACTGAAGAGTCATACAGCATAGAAACAGACCCTATGATCTTATTGAATGATGAAGCAGATCTGAAGGCTGATAGACCTACTTCTGCTATTTGGTCCTTTTTCATGTAGCACCTTTTTACAAGCTCAGGATGGCCCAATGATGTTTACAGCCAATCAGATACACTCGAAGTCAAAGCTCTGTTTTAATATTGTGAAATGTAGCAGTCAGTTTGAGCACAGTAAGATCCCACTAACAGCAATGTGATATTGACTGTGTGGTTTTTGTTTTATTACTGAAATTTAATTGAAACATTCAGAATTTTGAGGGTTTAAACTTTGCCTACTACTTACATTTTGTCCACTTGGCTGTTAGATTGAACATTCTATTTAAGCGTAAAGATACACTTACTGAGAAGCTAGATAATATGAAGCTAAGTTACCCTTGCAACAGTTTCTGTGCACAAAAGGTTGTAGAAATAAGATCCTGATCGAGTGATCTAATTCTTGCTTCTATCAAGTCTGCTTCAATCATGGCTGACACATTTCTCGTCCTCGTTCTCCCACTTTCTTCTTATAACCCTTGATCTCCATGATTCTCAAGAACCTATCTATCTCTGTCTTAAATACGCTCAATGACCTGACCTCCACATCCTTTTGTGGCAATGAATTCCATAGATTCACCACTCTGGCTAAAGAAATTTCCTTAGCTCTGTTCGAAAAGGTCTTCCCTTCACTGTAAGGCTGTGTCCTCTGGTCCTAGCCTTTCCTACCAATGGAAACCTCTTTCCAAATTCTATCCTGTCCAGTCCATTCAGTATTCTGAATTTTTGTTTCTGTTAGATCCCCCCTCATCCTTCTAAACTCCAAGTATAGATGCAGAGGCTTCAAAGGTTCCTCTGATGTTAAGCTCTTTATTCCTGGGACTATTCTCATGAACCTCCTCTGAACATGCTCCACAGCCTTCCTGAGATATGGGGCCCAAAGCTGCGCACAATACTCCAACTATGATCTGACCAGAGCCTCAGAGGTACATCTTGCTTTTATATTCAAGTCCTCTCAAATGTCGTCATTGCATTTGTCTTCCTGCAAGTTTACCAGGAGAGAATCCTGGACTAGACCTCCCAAATCTCTTTGCACTTTAAACTTCTGAATTTTTTCCCCATTTAGAAAATGGTCCGTGCCTCTCCTCTTCCTACCAAGGTGCATGATCTCACACTTGCCCACATTGTACTCCACTTGCCACTTCTTTGCCTACTCTCCTAATCTGCCCAAATCCTTCTGTAGCCTCCCAGTCGTCTCAATGCTACCTGTTCTTCTAAGTATCTTTGTATCATCTGCAAATTTAGCCAGAAGGCCCTCACTCCTTCATCTTGATTGTGAATGTATAAAGTTAAAAGTTGTGGTCCCAAACACTGAGCCTTGCAGAACACCACTTGTCATTCCTGAGAAGGACCTTTTTATCCCCATTCTCTGCTTTCTGCCAGACAGCCAAGCTTCTATCCATGCTAACTCCTTGCCTCTGACACCATGGGCCCTTATTTTTCTCAGTAGTGGCACCTTGTCAAAGGCGTCTTGAAGTCTAGGTAGATAACATCCATTGGCTCTCCTTGGTCTAACCTACTCAATACTTCCTCAAAGAATTCCAGCAGATGTCAGGCATGATCTCTTGATGAAACCATGCTGACTCTGTACTATTTTGCCATACACTTCCAAGTATTCCAGGATCTTAGTCACGACTGAGCTTAGGCTAATCGGTCTGTCATTTTCCCTTTGCTTTACTCCTTTTTATTAAATAGGGATGTCATGTTAGTGATTTTCCTGTCCTCTGGGACTCCCTGATTCTAGCAATTTCCTCAAAGATTACCACTAACGCCTTCACTATCTCTTCAGCTATCTCCCTTAGAACTCTGGGGTGTATCAATCAGGTGATTTATCCACCCTCTGGCCATTGTTTTTCTAGCACTTTCTCCTTGGTGATGGCCACCATACTCAGCTCTGCTCCCTCGCATTCTTGAATTTTTGGGATATTACTCCGTCTTCCACTGTGAAGACTGTTGCAAAGTAATTATTCAGTTCCTCAGCTCTTTCCTTGTTCCCCATTACTCTCTCTCGCATCATTTACCAGCAGCCCAATATCCACTTTTTTGCCCTTTTTATATAAACAAAAGAATCTCTTATAGTCATCCTTTAAATGAGGGTAAACTAACCAATAATACAATCTTCTCCCTCCTTGTTTCTTTGTTGCCCAATAATCTTCGTAGCTTCCCAATCCTCTGGTTTCTTACTGTCCTTCGCCACATTATTTGCTTTCTCTTTTGCTTTTATGCTATTCCTGACTTCCCTAGTCAGCCATGATTGCCTCATCCTCCCTGTACCATGCTTCTTTTCCCTTGGGATGAATCTCTGCTGTGTCTCCTGAATTACTCCCAGAAACACCTGCCATTGCTGTTCCACTGTCTTTCCTGCTGGGCTCCTGTCCCAGCCAATTCTACCCAGCTCCTCACTCATGGCTCTGTAGTTGCCGTTATTCAGCTGTAATACCATTACCTCTGATTCTATCTTACCCCTCCCAAATTGCAGAGTTAATCTGGCAAGATCTTCCCTTGGAAGGCTATGGTGGACAATTGTGTATTAGACAAGGTTAAAAATCATGCAACATGAGGTTATAATCCAACAGGTTTATTTGGAAGCACCTTTTTTTTTTGAGACACTGCCGCCTCATCAGGTGGTTGTGGCCACAAAAGCTCAACAGCGCTGTGAAAGCTAGTGCTTCCAAATAAACCTGTTGGACTATAATCTGGTGTTATGCGATTTTTTTTAACTTTGCCCACCCTAGTCCAATGTCAGCTCCTACAAATCACATTTAAACAAGAATGTGGAGTTGGAGTACAGTTGAGACACAATGCACTCCTAATCTGATTTTAAAATCAGTGGCTGGTTTGATTGGCCTCTGGATCTGGGAGACAGAAATTCCTTGTTCTCTGGGTGTTACATATTCATTAACTCTCCCACAGAAGGTTAGGCACTTTGCAGTCTTGATCAGAGCTTGAATTTTAATCATCCCAACCCTGTGGGGATAACTTGAATTGAAATATTCAGGATAGATGCCAAGCTCCCCATTTGAAGCTAACACTTTTTTTTCAGTTGTTAAAGGAAGCTGACATTTTTAACAACTGCCAAAAATTCCACGACGCATCCCACTTGCTTCTCGATGTCTGAGCATGTGCAAACATAGCTTTTGCGAATTAATGCTGCTGTACAATCTGTCTAGAGTATACAGGCAGGAATATTGAGACCTGCATAAAACATTAGCTAGAGCAAAGCTGGAATATTGTGTGTATACCTGTGCTTGTGGCATTATAGAAAGTAATTACACCAGAGAGGGCACAAAACAGTTTTAATAATAGGATGTTGTCAGGATTGGGGAATTTTAGCTATTGAGAAAGTTTCCTATAGAAAAGTGGAGAGATTAATGAGGCATATAAAATTGAGGAGCATCGATAGGTTCAACCTATCCATGCTATTTCATTTGTCAAACAAGTCAACAACCAGGGTAATAAATTTAAAATAATTGGTGCAAGGGTTGAAGGGGAGTTGAGTTTTTTTTTAACCCAGTGACAGGATTCACTACTTCAAAGCATAGCAAAAACTGAATCACTCAGCACTTTAAACAAAACCTTTAGTCACAGCACCTCAAATACAGATCTTAAAAACCTATGGACCATTAACTATAAAGTGGAATTAGACTGTTTACCTTCTACCAGTACTGACATAATGGCCTTTTCGTTTTGTGCCACAGACCTTTGTCTCTTTGGACTAGATTTTATGGTTTTCAGTAGAGTAAGGAGGTGGAATGGGTCGTGGACAGTCTGCTGTTCTCGTCTGCCATCTCTCGGGTTGAAGGGGAGCTAATAGCACTGTCACTCGACGAGTGAATCCAAGACCCAGGTTCAAATCCCACCATGGCAGATGGAGGAAATTGAATTCAATAGAAATCTAGACCTAAGCATCTAATGCTGACGATTTACAGTGGCTTCATGGTTATAAACCTCCATCTGCTACACTAACATATGTTAGGGAAGGAAAGACTGTCATCATTTGGGCTGGCTTACGTGTGAATCCAGACCATGTGATTGATTCGTAACTGTGTGCTGAAGTGGCATAGCTAGTCACGCATTGTAACAACCATTTAAGAAGTCTCTAAAAAGGAATGAATCACTTGGCAATGGCTAAGGGACCAAAAATGACAAAGCCAAACACAGCCCTGTCAACTCTACAAAGTCCCCCTTCGTAACATTAGGGGGTTAGTGCCAAAGTGGAAGAGCTGTCTCAATGAGCAGTCAAATGACAGCCTGCCCCAGTCATATTCCACCATATTGTGAGGCATCATCACTGTGCTAAATGAGACAGACTTCAGACCTACCAATCTCAGTCTAGGCACTGTGGGCCATCACCAGCAAAATTGTTTTAATCAAGTTGAAGGGGAAAGGGTGAGATTAAATCTAGAGGGTTTTTCCCCAAGCAAGCTGGATGGACACATTCTGACACATCTCCCCGACATTGAACCCAAACCTTCTGGCCCAGATGTAGGGGCACTAAGACTGTGTTGCAAGACTCTCAAATGTCAAGTGTTACTGGTAAAAGGACAAGTAAAGACACAAGATGCGTCAATGAGGTAGAATCACGAACAGCTACCATCCAAAAGAACAGATAACGGAAAAGTTTGAGTAAAACCAAATCTGAAAATCAAAGGAACCAAAATAGGGGCAGAGTTCTGGTTTGAAATTGTTGAACTCTGAGCAATACATTGAAAACGCAAAATGTAATCTTGAGCTGCAGTAGCTGTGTAGTTGCAGTAGAGGGAGTTACACATTAATATGTGGTAATTCACTGGCTTTATTTAGCTAGCCACTATCATGTCTATCTTGATTTCAGAATGTCCCAAAATACTTTACAGCAGTGAAATGTTTTTGTCATATTGGAAGTATCGTAGTCAATTTGAATGGAGTAAGTACCTACAATCTCTTATTGGGAAATTTAGTCTATTATAAAGGGTACGATAGCAGAGCATTTAGAAAAGCATAATAAAAACAAGCAGTGTCAAAATGGCTTTGTGAGAAGGACACTCTGCCTGATGAATTTATTAGAATTCTTGGAAGTAATTGGCAGGATAAATGAAGTTGAAACAATGGATGTAATGTGTTTGTTCTTTCGGAAGGTATTTGATAAGTAAACTCATGTGACACTTAAATAAGACGAGTCCATGGTATTGGAGGTGGTATACCAGGATGGATAGAGGATTGGCTAACTAATAGACAGAGTTGGGATTAAGGGGGACATTTTTAGGAAGGCAACATGTAGCTAGGGGAGTTCTACAGGCATTACTGCTGGCCTACAGTTATTTACCATATATATTAATGATTTTAGGTAAGGGAAATGAATGTATTATTGCCAAGTTTGTGAAAGACAAGTAGATGGGAAAGCAAGTAGTGAAGATGATGTCAAGTCTGCAGTGGAATATCAACAGTTTGAGCAAGATATAGGCTCAAACTTGGTAGATGGAATATAATGTGGGAAAGTATGAGATTATGTACTTTGGCAGGAAGAATAGAAGAGTTGAATATTACTTAAATGGAGAAAGATTGCAGATAACTGAAACTTGGAGGGATTTAGGAGTCCTTGTGAATAATTCAGAAAAACTTGTGTCCAAGTTCAACATGTAATTTTGAAGACAAATGAATTGTTAACCTTTTTTTCAAAGGGAATGGAGTATAAAATAGGGAGGTCTTGCTAAAGCTATGCAGGATACCAGTTAAACCACACTTGGAATATTGTGAACACTTTGATCCCTTATCTAATGAAAAATGTACTGGCATTGGAGGTAGTCCAAAGAAATTTCTCTAGGTTGATCCTAGGTGCAAAGAGATTGTGTGGGTTGAGCCTGTACTCACTGGAATTTAGAAGTGGAGAAGACATTTATTGAAGCGCATAAAATATTTAAGGGGCTTGTCAGTGTACATGTGGAGAGGTTGTTTTTCCCTTGCACATCGGACTAGAGGATATATAAAATCAAAATAAGGGCTCATCCATTTAAGACCGGCAAGGAAGAATTCCTTCTGTGGGTAATGAATATGTGGAATTCTGTCAGAATTGCTGAGGCTGATTTTTTTTTTTGAGTATATTCAAGGTGGAGGTAGATATTTTATTCATAAGTGAAGGGATAAGGCAGGAAAGTGGAGTCGGGAATTATCATAATCCATTGAATGGTGGATTCGGTTTGATGGGCCAAATGAGCTATCTTTCTCTATCTACATTTTTATGGTTTTACAAATAGCACTATGATAATCACCAGCTAATGTGTTTTTTATGGCATTGATCAAGGGACACTTATTGGCCCAAGGCACTGAGGATATTGCTTCCTTTTTTACCGTGGAACAGCACCATACTTTCTGTCGTCAGTCTGAAAGGGCAGGCAGGTCTTTGGTTTGACATCTTCTCTAAAGGATGGCACCTCTGTGCAGCTCTGTTAATGCTGCACTGGGAATACTGTTGTTAGTGTGGTAAACTCTATTTTATGTTCAGCTTTCTGTCGTGTCATGAAGTCTCAAGCTTGAAGTGAAAATGCTAGCCAATGAGCTTTGGCTGCCATTCTAAAGGTAAGGTTAGTGCTTGGTCATAAGGCTACATGTTACTTATAAGGTGCGGGCTGCTGGATGGAGCAGCAGGACGTTCCTTTTACTTGTCATTTGTGTGACAGATGTATCTGAGAAATATCTTGCACTTCTTCACACACAGGACGATTTTGCACAGCATGATGTTTGCCAGCTATGTTGAATTAAAAGCAAGGTTCAATCACTGTTTCCCTGCTGTTGGAACACTAACTGCATCATTCAGTTTGATAAAGCAACATCAACTCAATCTTTCTCCACAGGTGTTGCCTTACATGTTAAGGATTTGGAGAACTATTTTTTTTTTTTTTGTTTGTCAGCACCTGCAGGATTTTGCTTTTGTCTTTCTGCCAGCTTCCCAAACATCGCACCTAGAATGTGCTCTTAACCATGTTTTAGCCCCTCTAACCCTTTTTTCTGTCATCCTGGTGCTCAGTCTGCTATTCTTCCACACTGCAGTATGTACTTTTAATCTCTTCTTCTTGCAGATAAAATAATGTAAGATTTACCTTCATTAGGTACCTCCACGACTTCATTGTAGCCCAAAATGCTTTGCAGCCAATGAAGTTTATTTGACATTTATTTGATAAGATGACGAACTCTGAAAGACTTGGGTCAATTATAAAAGTGAAACAAAGTCTTCCAATTTGTTACAGATTTGAGCAACGAGAGTCAACCTAAAGGTTTACTAATCCTGATTAAATGGTCTGCAAACCTGTAACTAAATTGAGATGCCAGTTCAAAGCACAGGTCTCCTGATATGATTGATTTTGAAGTCCCCCTCTGTCTTCCATCTTGCTCCTTCTGTAACAAACCACTAACACCCAGGCCTTATAAGCCCATAATAGCCACTACACTCCTGCATTTGCTCAGAAACATTCTGAACTCTGACTTATTGCATGAACGTTTGATGTCTAATCTTGGATTGATTTTATAGTATCTAGTAGTTCTTGATATTTTCTTTTAAGGTAGTAATCATCTGTGAACTCTCCTCCTACGGTCTCAAAAATTCCCTTGGATATTGATTATTCATGAGACTGTCCTCTGCTTGGTTTGTGTCTGTAGTTTTGATTTCTTAAGATCATACAGGGTAATTGGCAATATCTTCACTCGTTAGTTACTGCTCTAAGTTCATCTTTTCAGTTTTTTTAAATTGGTCGGTGTTCCTTATTAAATCAAACTCCTTATCAGTAACTTCACTTTTGAGGCTGTTGGCTAGGGATTGTGTCTTTAGCTTTCTATGAATAAATGTTTGTGGTAAAGTAGCGCATGATCTTAAAGCTATACAATTTTTAGCCAATACAGAAACTTACTGAATGATTTTAAATACTACCTGCATGTTGAAAATACAGGTGTATAATAGGAATTTAATGCAAAAGACAAGTTATGATGGGAACTTGCTCTTTTTACTTTGAAAGGTTGTTAGTTTTCTTATTCCAAAAATTGACTTTATTCATGTGGGAAAATAACTTAGATTTTGGGACAGTATACAGTCTGGTTCTTCACAGTTGCATATCAAGTAAACACACACAATGTTGGGAGTTTGACTGTACACAAGACCAAAGACCACCTTACACATACAATACTAATAATGTTTGACACCAGGAGGGTCCGATAATTGAACGGGCCCCCATTTACATTCAGAAAGACCTCAGCAGCTGCCCCAAGCTTTGGTGCATCCCTCATCATGTAGTCCTAGACCTTGGAATGTGCCAGTCTGCAACACTCTGTCAGGGTCAACACCTTGATCTGGAAGACCAACAAGGTTCAGGCAGACCAAAGAGCATCTTTCATGGGGGTGATGGTCTTCCAGACACAATTTGTCATGGTGTGCCTCCCGGAGAACAGACCATAGAGCGCACAGACTGTCATGGGGCTGCTTGGGATGAACCTCGACACAACCTACTGTATCTTTCTCCATGTTTCCTTTGCAAAGGCATATACCAGAAGGAGATGTGTGACAGTCTCAACCCCCTGCTGCCGCTTCAAAGGCAACCTGCAGTGACACAGACCAATTGGGCATGCATGCAGGGTCTCACAGGAAGTGCCCTTCTCACCACCAGCCAAGCGACGTCTTGGTGTTTGTTGGAAAGTTCTGATGAGGCATTCTACCAAATGACTTTGACATCTGCTCAGGGAACCATACAGCGGGATCCTTTCCCTCAGGGTCTTGAATATTACATGCTGACCACTTCCTGATGGACTACTTGGACCGTTCTGCAGCAGCGAATCCAGTTCTGTCCTTCGCAACACAGCGGGACAGGTGGAACCGCAGTAAGTAGTGGCACTTGGTCTTTGCATACCGACTGTCTACAAACAACTTGATGCAGCCACACAGAAAGGTGGCCATCAGAATTAGAATGAGGGCAACAGTGAGTATGCCAACCTCTTTTCTTCCCCCCCCCCCCCCCCCCCCCCCCCCAATCCAGAGTTTTTTGTACAAGGAGTCCCTGCAGACCCGGTCTATCTCTGGCTTCCAGGTGAAACAGAAGATGGTTTGGGTGACTGAAACAGCACCGTTGGAGGGAATGGGCCAAATGTGTGCTATGTACATGAAGAAAGTGCCTCACACCTGATGATCAGGTTTTTACCAGCAATGGACAGGGAGCAATGCTTCCAAAGGACCAATTTCTGGTTCACTGTGGCAATGCGCACCTCCCAAGATTTTGTGCACATTTCAAATACTCCGAACCATATTTCCAGCACCTTCAGGCAATCCGTCCTGATGGAGAAGGGAATGAAGGATCAGTCGGCCTAGTTCCCAAAGAACATGGCCTTGCTCTTACCTCAATTTACTTTGGCACCTGAGGCTCATGAATCTACACACTGACAGTGGATCCAAGCAGAAAGCAGCAATGCCATCATTCTGAAATATAAAACTGAGAGTAGCAGTGTACCCTCCCTTGTCTTGAGTGAGACTGGGTTAGAAATGAGTCAATCACGTGCTTTAATGCTCTACATTGACTACAATTGAACAGAAAACACTTTTTAGTTCCTTACTGGCTTAGGTCAAAACTAAGATTTATCAAATATAGACCACCCTACACTAAAACAAAATTTATTGCAGAAAGTTTTCATGGTGTAGGGTTAACACATTAGCATGGGTTGAAAATTGGCTAGCTAACAGGAAGCTGAGAGTAGGCACAAATGAGCCTTTTTCTAGTTGGCAATATGTACCAAGTGGTATGCTACTGTGCAGATGCAGTGAGCAATTAAAGATAATAGAATGTATTGTTTGTGAGGAAAGCTGAACACTCAAGGTTATGCATCAGCTATGCAGGGCACTGCTGAGAACACATCTGGAATATTATGTACAGTATTAATCACTTTTAAGGAAGAATGTAAATGTTTTGGAAGCAATTCAGCGAAGGTATAGTTGACTGATACATGGAATGGGCTGTTTGTGTTAAGAAAACGTGGACAAACTAAGCTTGTATCTGCTAAACTTTTAAAGAGTAGGAAGTTACTTGATTGAAACAAGATTTTGAGGGGATTTGACATCTTGGGGAAGGATGCTGTCTCTTGTGGGAGAATCTAGAATTTGGAATCGGCATTTTTTTAAAAAGGTGGTCCTCCTAAGACAGGTGAGGTTATTTTTTTTTCCTCCGGCTTGTCAGTTTTTGAAACTGTCCCAAAAGGCAATGCAAGTATAGTCTTGTACAAGAAGAAAATGCCTTTGGTTTGTTTCCTGGATAGAGTCAAACTCTAATGCTTGTTTTATTTCTTCATTTAGTTTCTGTACAGAACTCTCTTGCTTTAGTCATGACATGCATATAGAGTTAGTTTTGAAATTTAAAACCAGGATGCAGAACCTTTTTTTGAGCTTTTTAAGGCAGGGTTTTTTTGAACTTTTTCAGTTCTGGTCTCATGATAGATTTCATTTACAGGAAGGATGTGGAAGCTTGAGAGAGGGTGCAGAGGAGATTTCCCAGGATGCTACCAGGAGTGGAGGGCATCTCTTATGAAGAGAGATTGAGGGAGTTAGGGCTTTTTCTCATTGGAATGAAGAATGAGCAGTGACTTGATACAGGTGTACAAGATGTTGAGAGGCATAGATAGATTTTTTCCTTGGGTGGAAATGGTTATCATGAGTGGCTATAATTTTAAGGTAATTAGAGGAAGGTTTAGGAGAGATGTACAAGATGTTGAGAGGCAAAGATAGATTTTTTTCCTTGGGTGGAAATGGTTATCATGAGTGGCTATAATTTTAAGGTAATTGGAGGAAGGTTTAGGAGAGATCTCCGAAGTAGAGCGAGAGACTAGCTTTTATTCATCATTTCTACCACTTACAACTGATTCTGTAAAAACAGCTTTCCTCCAGGATTGAGGGTGCTACATGGACAGCACAAACTATACAATCGTACATGGCATAAAGTGCATTAGAAGTGCAAAACATGCAAGTTCCAGTGTAATAGAAGGATGATGAATAATGGACATTTTTTCTAGCAGCAATTCAAAGTCATGCAAAGAATTTCAGATGGGAAAGTCTGATCGTACTGTTAAGGAGCGTGATGGCTTGGGGTCGAAACTCTTGCACAGTCTGGCTGTGAGAGCCCAAATGCTTTACACAGTGGTGGGTTTGTGGAATGCACTGCCAGCAGTGGTAGTAGAGTCAGATACATTATGGACACTTAGTGACTCTTGAATAGGCACATGGAAGTTAGTACAGAGGGACCTCTACTATCCAAAGGAAATGGGTGGCGATTATTTTGTTTGTTATCCAACATTTGATTAACCATTGTTTAGCCAGGCATCAGTACCTTCTGATCTTGTCAGATAATCCGATATTCAGGTAATCAAATGCTGGATAATTGAGGTTCCACTGTACAATAAAAGGTATGTAGGTTAGTCTGATCTTGGAGTAAGATAGAAGGCTGGCACAACATTGAGGGTCTGTACTTTTCTATGTTCTTTGAGCAGCTTGTTAAGCAAAAGTGAGAGAAGTGAGGGGTAGGCAGGAACATGGAGGGTACAATCAGTTCCTTGTGAATGGCGAAGCAGGTTTTTTTTGCATGCACCAGACCTTCACTTTAACGTTTCATCCAAAATTTGGCATCTCCAACAATGCAGCACTCCCTCAGTGCTACACTGGATGACCGCCTGCATTTTGAGCTCCAATAAAAAGAAGTTGTTGCTATTTGAGGATGCTTGTGTAATGACATATTGAAACTTTTGGAACAAAATTGACATTGGCTTCCTGCCAGTATACAGTACATTGTTAGGTGGTGAAATATATCAGCCTTGATACTGTGTGGCAAAGCCATTCAGTGAAATGAAGCCATCAAAAATTGCTTTGAGTGTACAAAGAGCCTTGTCAGATGGATGGCTTTTAAGTGTGTGATGGCAATCTAATGGTGCTTCTATTAAAATGTAATCTCCAACATCTATTTCTAACAGATTCAGGTCTTTCTGGCTCTCCTGTCTTTCCTGTACAAATCCTTAACTAGGAACTGAACAGAGTGGGACTTGCAGAAGTGCATCAAGGATTGGGCTTCAACTAGGGATACAAGAAGAGATGAGGGAATTGGCAACCAAGTGAATTGGGTGCTGTTTTTTGGCAACACAGATCATAGCGTTTCCTGCATTGCTCGCTCCATGAAGAGAAAAGCAAGGTTTGCATTTATCTATCAACTTTCACTGGAGAGGCCATGGCCTCAAGGTACTATTAGACTATTAATTCAGAGACCAGTTAATGGTCTGGAGACCTGGGCTCGAATCTTGCCATAGAAGGTAGAATTTGAATTTAATTAAAATCTGCAATTAGGAGTCTAATGATATTATCAAATTTTGTTAATTATCAAAAACTTTTCAATATTCTTCAGGAGAAACTATAATATAACTTAGCAACTTGTATATACTTCTATACACACACAAAGCTGTTACCTTTAAATAGGCTTTCTTAGCTTTCCCCTCGCTAATTGTCAAGAGAAACCCATGTGGTTCACAAATGCCCTTTTCGGGAAGAAAACTGCCATCCTTACCTGGTCTGGCCTACATGTAACTGTGGACCCACAGCAATGGGGTAGACGTTTGTTTGCCCTCTGGCCAACCCAGGATGAGCAGTAAGTGCTGGCCTCGTCAGTGAATCCCATGTCTCATGAATGTAGAAAGCACAAAAACTAGAATGATTTCATTCCAACTAATGCTTTTTGTCTGTTGTAACCATGAGGTGCTGTTTGGACTGGAATAGCCAAAATCAAGCCACACTGCACCAGGTTATAGTCCAATAGTGTTATTAAATTACAAGCTTTTGAAGCACTGCTCCTTCATCACGTGAAGCCCTTCCCATGACAAAGGTGCAGTCCTCAGAAGGCTTGTGATTTCAAATAAACCTATTGGATTATAACCTGGTGTCATGTGACTTCTTGACAGTATATGTTGTGGTTTTCAGCTGAATGAAGTGGTGGTAACTTATTGAGGAGATTGAATTCATTTTTCCTGTGCAAGTCCAAAAATGTCAACACAATACAGAAGGTAATCTTGCCATGTGACTGCATTACCTATTCAGAGTTAGTGTGAATCAAAGAGGAGCCTCTGAAAATCAAAAGTAAGTCTCCAGAAACAGTGTTTAGCAGCTGTGTATTATTTCATACATCCTTTAAAGCGTATAGAAGGAGATTATTTTTTATTCAATTAGATTCCCAACAGTATGGAAGCAGGCCCTTTGGCCCAGCAAGTCTACACTGACCCTCTGAAGAGTAACCCACCCAGACCCATTCCCCTACCCTGTATTTACCCCTTACTAATGCACCTAACACTGGGCAATTTAGCCTGGCCAATTCACCTAATCTGCACATTTTTGGATTGTGGGAGGCAACTAGAGCACCTACAGGAAACCCACACAGGCACAAAGAGAATGTGCCTACTTAACACAGATAGTTGCCAGAGTCTGGAATTGAACCTGGATCCCTGGCGCTGAGGCAGCCGTGCTAACCACTGAGCCACCATGCTGCCCCATTTTTAAGGTGAAAATCTTTATTTAAAAAAAAAATGAACTGGAATAGATAAATTTCTTCACTTGCACGATTATGAATCTTGGTAATTCTTGGCCTTAAGAATTGTAGATGCTTTGTTATTGAATATAATAAAGACTGAAATTGAGATAATTTTGGATGGTAAGGGGAGCTAAGGTTATAGGGATAAGGAGAGAAAGTGGAGTTGAGACTGAAGTTCAGTCTGATTTTATTGAATGACAGAACTGGCTTGAGGGATTTTGTAGCTTCGTTCCATTCTGTGTGTTTGGACATAATATTGGCACTGACCTGATGTGCAGTATAATTCTATGAAGTCCTTGTGCCCACTGATAGGATTAAAATGGATTGGGGGGGAATGTTCACGATTGCTGAAGCAATCTTCAGGTGTCATGTTACTGTAGCTCAAACCCTAATCACATCTCATGCTAGTTTTATTTTTATCTGCCCTTGACTTGGATCTTTCTCTTGAATGAGAAACCAATTTGTAACCAATCTCCTTCATTTAATTGCCAATCATCACTTTGTTTCCATCATGGTTCTATACAACAAATAGTTTTTGTGAATGTCATTCTTTAGTGAGAGGACAGAACAGGGTGGGGGTATGTTTGTTTACAGCAAAGGATTGATGGAAGACGCGAGATGACTCATGTCCACTTCCCTGTGATACCAGGACTAGATTCTTCCCAACTTTGTACACCTACTTCAGGCAATACCAGCCCCAAAAGGCACAAATTTTGTTCTGGGCGATGGGTACCTGCTGAAGTTTGGTCTAACAACTCCCCCACCTCCACTGCCAGCCCACCCAAAACCCATGCTCCATGCCAAGTTTTGTCATCACTCCTAACCCTTATGGTCAATCATGCCTTGGCCACAGTATGGATCTTTCAGCTACTTATAGTCCCCATTGTCAGCTTTTCTTTCTCCCTGGTTTACCATTATCCATTTCTTTTGTCTGCCTAACTGTCCTGCTGTCCTTTCTGGGCTCCATCTCCAACAATCACTGCTATCATTTACTCTTTTACCCCCTAACCACTACAAGGCCATCACACATCTACCACCTTTTCCTTGCTCCTGTCAGTCCTAAGCAAGGATTACTGCACCACAAACATTAATTCTGTGTTCCCTCCACAGATGCTACCAGATGTGGATTTCTCCATCAATGTCTGTTTCAGATTTTAAGATCCATAATTCCTTGTTTTATTATGTCCCTTCTATGACCTTTCATCCACTATATATATGCTTCATAGAATAAATGAACTCCCAAAGTGTCAGTTGGTTAAAGTTTGTGTTTTGTATATCCATGTTATTCACTCAGCCTTGTGCCATGTTGCTTTAAAAAGAAAATCGCCATTCTCTGCAGCCCAGTAAGTTAGTCATTCAGAGTCTTAGAAATTCAATAGCTGAAACCATATTTTACTTGAGTTCAAACATTGGAATTGATAGAGATCAGATATCCAGATCTGTCAGTCAGGCAGAAGTTCAGATGCTTGAACAATCTAGTGGTTGTCTAGGCTCAGACATGCCTCATTATTATTAGTATGTGGGCACTTTTTAGACTTGTTAATCAGGTTGGGAGTGAAACTGTTGGCTTGCATAATAAACCTATTCACAATCTTAAAAGACTTTCCTGAAAATTGGAAACCTGAAGTCTTGGGATTGGACCTGGCAGTTATTTGTAAGAACGTTCAAGCCAATTTGGCTTGGCAAATATTTTGGCCTTCGAGAGCAAGTTCAAGGCTGACACTTCAGCGATGTACTGAGGGAGTTCTGCAATGTCAGAGGAAGGTGCCATTGTTCAGATGAAACATTATGCTGAGGCACCATCTTCCCTCCTAAACTAATATAAAAGCTGCTGTGGTACATTTTTTCAAGTTTAAAAAAAATCACACTACACCAAGTTGTCCAACAGGTTTATTTGGAAGCACAAGCTTTCGGAGCGCTGCCCCTTCATCAGATGGTTGTGGAGTAAAAGATAGTAAGACGCAGAATTTATAGCAAAAGCTTTGTGTGATGCAACTGAAATTATATACTGAAAAAGACCTGGATTGTTTAAGTCTCTCATCTCTTGGATGACCATGTTGGTTTCAATTCTTTTAAAGAAGAATGGAACATTTCTCCCTGGTGTATTGGACAAATTTTTATTCTTCAACTGAGTTCACTAGGAACCAATTATCTACAATGTTTCACATTTGAACAGTACCTTTTAACATACTAAAATGACTGTGTTCACATCACTGTTTTGTAAGCTTACTATGTGCTAATTAGTTGCATTGCTTCCTATGTTATAACAGTCTATGCATCAAAAGTACTTTGATTAGCTGTAAAATGCTTTGGAACATCCTAATTTAGAATCACTTAGAATTGGATTTTATTGTCACTTGCACTCCAGCATAAGAATACATGAATACAGTGAAAAGTGTACAAAGTCACCATTCTCCAGCACCATTTTGGTTACAAAACCAGAATTTTAATAAACCAAAAATAGATTTTTTTTTAATTTAAAGAGAATCAAAAGGTAAGAAAATCTTTTGAAATCTGAAGTCTTATTGCATAAAGGTGTTTGGAATGTTCAGCTTCCATTGCAGGCACTCTGGCCTAGCCATGGCCTGGAATCTAGGTCAGCCTGTGAGTCGTGCAGTGATTGCCACAAGGAACGGTGTTCTTGTTGCTGCTGACTATGCTGCTGCCCAGCCGCCTCTTGCTGCTGTGATATCACTGATACCACTGAATCACTGCAAAAAGCTTAAAAGAAAACAATTGGTCAGTGAATTGTGTATAGGAGTTGGGAGGTCGTACTGTACAGGACATTGGTTGGGCCACTACTGGAATACAGCGTACAATTTTGGTCTCCCTGCTATAGGAAGGATGTTGTTAAACTTGAAAGGTTTCAGAAAAGATTGACAAAGATGTTTCCGGAGTTGGAGGCTTTGAGGCTGAATAGGCTGGGGCTATTTTCCCTGGAGTGTTGGAGGCTGAGGGGTAATTTTAATAGAAGATTACAAAATCAAGAGTGCTTAGATAGCATGAATAGCCAAGGTCTTTTCCCAGGTTGGGGGGAGTTCAAAACTAGTGGGCATAAGTTTAAGGTAAGAAAGATTTAAAAGAGGGGCAACTTTTTCACAGAGGGTGGTGCATGTGTGGAAAGAGCTGCCAGAGGAAGTTGTGGAGGCTGGTACAATTACAGCATTTAAAAGGCATCTGGATGGGTATATGAATAGGAAGGGTTTAGAGGGATATGGGCCAAGTGCTGGCAAATTAATTTAGGATATCCGGACAAGTTGGACCAAAGGAAAGCAAAAATGAAAAGGAAAACAAACAAAACAGGTGGGAGCAGATGAACCCCAGACTCAGCCTGGCTACTCCACTGCCATCTTAAATGTTACAGTCATGATAGCACTTTAAACTATTGCATTATGGACACATTCTTCATTTTTAGATCTGTCTAATTTTGAGTCGTTGTTCATGTTGCATCTTGGAAAATCAGTCCCTAAGAAATATTCCCAATTAACTGCTGTAGGTTGTTTGCAAATTGGACACTTTTTAATTTAAAAAGCATTGATTACCAAGCCAGATATTGAGAAATGGATGAGAACAACGTATCCACAGATTTGATGAATATCTGGACCTGAGTGCTAATAGCAACTACAGTGTGGCAGTTGGAAGAGGTTTTGAAGACTTGTACATTAAATGGTTTTGTTCTGAATGTCCCCTGAGATGAATCCCAAAGGTGATCATTAAACAGGATTTCACTGCTTTTTATAATCGAGCTGCCTGATATTGTTTTTTTTTATCTTTTCTTTGTGAAAGCCCATGTTTTATTTTATTTCCAGCTGGGAAGCTAGAAAGTCATTGACTCAGCTTCTGGCCTTAGACTGACTGACATGATTATTCTGTTGTGGATGGAATTACTGCTATCTCTCCCACAGTGTCGTTGGGGATTTGGACACTAGTAGTTCACAACTACCAGACTGTCAATTATGGTAGAATGTCATCCTTAAACTTCCACATGACCAAGTGCCACACCCCAACATTGGCATGGTTATGCATGTTAGATAATCAGAATATAAAAATGTTCTTATTTACCATTGCCCATCTGCACCAAAATTGCAATAGCAATCCCACTGAACAGCTGGGAAATAAATATCCTTCTTGGTCATAGGCATTGCACTTTGCAATGAAAATTTTCAGGTGTGTTGCATTTGTTGAAGAGAGTGCAGAATAAATAACAAAGACAGTCAAAATGACAGCACGAGATGGATACCTACCTATAGTAAAATAGCACTGTAGATAGCACTACTGCCTCACAGTACCAGGGATCTGGGTTTGATTCCAGCCTTGTTTGGGCAGAGTTTACATGTTCTGTGTCTGTGTGTGTGGGTTTTCACCAGGTGCTCTGGTATCCTCCCACAGGTTAAAGATGTGCAAGTTAGGTGGGTTGACCATGCTAAATTGCCCTCTAGCATTCAGGGATGTGCAGACTATTTGATTAATGTGAGGCTATAAGGATATGATGGGTTGGAGTGGGATGCTGTTCAGAAGGTCAGTGCAGACTTGATGATCCAAGTGGCCTCTACCTCCACTATAGGGATTCAGTGATTCTGTACCAGGATAACACCCAGATTTGCTTTGGAATTAAATCACAAAACAATACTGCGGGTGCTGCAATTCTAAATTGGGTTCAAAACTCTGCAGTCATTGGACTGAGAAATAATAGAGCATTAAGAGTGTAACGTAGTTGAAACTTTATTGCTGGAACAGCACAGCAGGTCAGGCAGCATCCAGGGAACAGGAGATTCGACGTTTCGGGCACAGGCCCTTCTGGAATGTAACGTAACGTAACCTTGCTATTCCACCAAATGCTTACTGAAGCGATGTTTTGGATAGAATACATTCCCTCTAAAAGCCTCCAGCTTATACCTGAGGCGGAGTCATTCTGGTCATGATTACATGGAAAGTATGGTGGTGTGATTATTTCTGGAGGTTAATGGGGTTTAATAGCAAAGAGGTCAAGTCAGTTTTTCTTGCAGCTGCCTGTTCCATGTCCTTTTAAAGATGGCATTTTACCTTTGGGAGGCATCATCTTACCCATTTGTAAACTGATATTTCCCCTGACAATCTGTGTCTGGGAGAGGTTTTATTTTGTATTCTCTCCATTTATTACTATACACCAAAGAGGTGCAGTGTTTCCTGACCTTTCTGCTGCATGAGTTGGGCTTCTTACCTCTAATTTTAGTTTCACTTTTTTTGTTGGGAATTGCTCAAAAGGTGAGGGAGATGAAAGCAGGTGGTGTCCTTCATGAGCAATGGGATCTCCTGCCTTAAGAATTAAGAAGCAGGAAAAGCAGAGCGTAAAATAAAGATGGGAGGGTCAAATCAAGGACAGGAATAGAGATAGTGAGAATTAAGGAAGTGTCAGAAAAGTGACCAAAAGAAAAATTTAAGAAAAATAGAACCTTCAAAATCTGTAAGAAGAATATATTGATGTCAGGGATGAGATTCCATGGCTTCACTTATATCCAAAACAGAAACTAAAAACTGTGGATGCTAAAAATCAGAAGCAAAAACCAAACTGCTGGAAAAACTCCGGTCTGGCAGCATTTGTGGAGAGAAATCATTTAATGGTTTTGGTCCAATAGAAAGGTCACTGAACCTGAAACATTAACTTTGATTTCTCTCTACAGATGCTGCCAGACCTACTGAGTTTATCCAGCAATTTCTATTAAATTGTATCCTTTTGTGTTCCAGAGAGGTTGATCTGCAGAGCTGCAGAACTGTTAAATGCTAGCCATAACTTTCTTTAGGTCAGAGTGGTGCTGGAAAAGCACAGCCATAACTTTGGGTAGAGTTCATTAGGTAAGTAATGCAACATGCAGCAATCTCGTGAAATTCATGGGTGCTTAAGAGTGATTTGTAGTGGTGATTGGTTTTGCAACTTTTGCAACTCCTGGCTCATCTCTTCTGCAGATAGCTGACCTATTTACAGGTCAGCAAAGCAGTTAACAACTATTATTTTAACATTGAATTCTGGACCAGCCAGTCAAATTGAGGTGATGTTGTTAAACTACCTTGTCCTTTTAAAGCTCTACCAAAAAATAAGGAAAAGGAACACGAGTATAATGGAATGTATCTCCTCTCAAAGATTCTTAGATCACCATTTATAAGTGCCATAACTTAGCACTCTCGCTACTCTCTTTTATTTTGGACGACACCTCGAAGGGAAAATTGCATGAAACATTTGCTGTTGCTGTACCTGAGTGACAAACATGTCACACATAATGAGTTCTCCTTGCTCTTCCCCGTGCATTTTTGGGGGGGGAGAAAACAAGCTCTTTTAGATGCAACGTAGAACACAGAAAGCGACCAGTTGGCCCAAAAAGAGCAGAAAGACATTAGTGTTCCACACCAGACCCATCATACGCCCTCATCTTTATACCCCACCAAGATATCCCACCATTCCATTCTCCCTCACTTATTCAGTTTCCTCTTAAAGTTTCTTTGCTATTTAGCTTTGACTCCAATTTTGTCCTCCCCATTCTGCAGGTAGAGGGCTTTCTCCTGAATCTCCCACCCAGATGAATTAGTGATCTATCTGATATTTATCACCCCTGGATTTGGATTGCTCGACAAGTGGTCGTATCTTGCCGTTAGCTACATCAAAATTGATTAAGAGTCATATCAGACTCTATGTTAACTGTTTCCCTCTCCAAAGATTCTGCTAGAAGTGCTGAATATCTCCAGCATTTTCTGTTCGTTGCTATCAAAGTACACACCATGTTGGATTGTACAATGTCAGCTGAGTTTGCACAGAGCAATGCACATTTTTGAATTCCATACATGCTTAATTATACTGTTTCAATAGATCCCATCATGCAGTAATAGCATGCCTACGTGTGGGCCAGAAGCTCTGGGTTAGTGTCCTACACCAGGACTTGGTTGCGGAAGTTGCATTTGTGGGTTGGCAAACAGGTTTAATGTCAGCTTGTAAATCTTGATAGTAGGTGGACGAATCTTCTCATCTGCAATTTTGCAGATGGAAATGACAAACTACCACTGAAACTGGCACAGCAAGTAGAGCCTCGTTTTAACCCCTCATATGAAAGAGAGCACCCCTGAAAATGTCACACTCTATCCTTATTGTATTGGGAGTGACAGGCTGAGATGTGATAAGATGAGAGTTAAGTCTCTGAAGTGGTCCTCACTCCTACAATCTAATGACTCTGATGTAAAGGGGTGATCAGCTGAGCCACTGCTAACAATTGGATACTGTGTGCAGCAGAAAGATTTTCAATCCAAGCTTCATTCTACTTTGTTCAAAAAGCACATGATCTGTAGATAATCAGTCAATGTGGCCTTTTATAAATTCCTACTTTTGGAAATAAAACCAGTCTGACTCCAGGATGAGATACAAACAGACTTGAAACATGGCCTCACACCTAAAGTGCACTGTCTGACCTAAGGTGTCACCTTTATTCTGATAAAACCTCACGTTATCTCTGGGTAGTGACTTGAAAGAAGCTCTGGGATTTCCATATTAATCAATTGAAACCTGTACCTCCATTCTAACCAATTAATAGCCATTTAGGTTTGTTTCAATGCATTCGCATAAATTGTATGATCCTTTGATCTTTATTTATAAATTCCGCGTCCGATGTATTCTCTCTGTCAAGATGCCTGAGGAAGGAGCAAGGGCTCCAAAAGCTTGCAGTTTCAAACAAATCTCTTGGACTAAACCTGGTGTTGTGATTTTTGACTTTCAATTAAAGCTACTGTTGCACGCAAGGCACGTCTCGTAACCCTATTGGAAGATTTTGAATGGGATAATATAGTAGCCATGAATTGAGCAGAATGCCTGATATGTTGCTTGATCCCATGGAACAGTTTCATCTTTTCCCTGGCAACTCTGGCTGTGAGCACAGGGAATGCGGATTTATGCAGCTCTAGATCATTGATTAGAGTAACAGGATCTCCCACACTGCAGAGGTAAAGCAAGAGAGAGGGAAACAACAGCTCTTGGAAAATGTAACTTATTGATTTAAGCTGTAAATAATGAATGAAGATGGCTTTGCCTGCTGGCTGTGTGAGCTGGGCGAGGCTGCATTTCCTGTTTCGGGCTGGTCATATATAGAGGCTCATATCATAACAGTGCTGCTTTTCTGTGGCTGCTTGTGCAGTGAAGGGCAGGTTCTTTTGGGCTGGTGAATGGATTTGAATTATGAAGAGAACCCAAATCAAGGACACTGAATGAAGTGGAATCTTCACTTGCATTTGTTAAAAGCAGTCTATTTTATGAACATGTAGAAAGAAAAGAAGGAAGCAGCTTATCAATGTCTCCCCCTGCTTCCAAAATGGATTCTGAGGAGGAGGAGAATTGGATTGAGGATCACTGGGAAGAATGGTAGGAAAACTGTCCAATCCAGTATGTGGTGGTATGGAAGATGTTTGATTTTCTGCTAAGACTGATTTTTGTTTTGAGTCATCCTTTAATCAGCAAGTGAGCAATTTGTTACACAGTGCATGCTGAATCCGCCTAACTTTCTCCATCCTGTCTCAAGTTTTTTTTAATGCATTGTATGAAAACAGTAGGATTTCCCGGAATGCTAGGTCAGAATTTCATCAAAGGGATTTTTCTTCTCTGCAATCTTCCTGAGATCCATTCTTGGCTAGGATTCATCCAGTCCCTCTGTTACAATGCAACCTCCAATGTATATACATCATAGAACTAAATCTCCTCTTTCACTCTCTCATGAAAAGGTGTAGTGTTCGTTAATTTTTATAAATTGATTTTAAAACATATGTTGCATTTTTCTTGCATCATGGTAAAACAAACAGCTTTGTCTTGTGGGCAAAATCCAGGGTGTGCCTTTTAAATTGTGCCTAATGGTGATCTATGATATATGGTTAAGTTTCCTCAACTTGCGCACACAATAGTGACTGCTGTCCTAAAGTAAATCATGAAGCGTATGTTTTGTTTTTAATGTAGTGTAATAGAAATGATCAAGTAGTGTGTAAATAATGCTGTGGTAAAGTGTTATGACCCCTAATGCTTGGTGTAGAACTGGTTTATTTCAAAGGATATGGATCTATTGAGCCACACAAGGGATTATGCTTAAAGATTGAATTTTCCCCTTGGGGTTAGTAGCAAGGTTTGGCCAGTGAGGGAATTGTGAAATGAGCATTTCAATTCTTGATTTTAAAAACCGATAACCAGTGTGGGTTTCACTGCCTTTGCACCTTCTGCAGTTTTCTCTCTCTAACACTGTTTAAATATTACTTGCTCAGTGACTTTTCACTGCACCTCCTTTTTTTTTTCTCCCCCCCCACTTTTTTTTTGAGGTAACCTAAAGAGGCAACTTTTTCACACCAAAGGATGGTTCATGTATGGAATGACCTGCCAGAGGGAGTGGTGGAGTAGCCAGGCAGGAGGCTGGAAGAACACAGCAAGCCAGGCAGCATCAGGAAGTGGAGAAGTCAGTGTTTCTGGTGTAACCCTTCTTTAGCCCTGAAGAAGGGCTACACCCAAAACATTGACTTTTCCACCTCCTTGATGTTACCTACTGTGCTGTGTTCTTCCAGCTTCCTGCCTGTCTACTTTTGAATTCCAGCATCAGCAGTTATTTTTTTGTTTCTAGAGCAAGTGGTGGAGGCTGGTACAATTAGTGCATTTAAATGTCATCTGGCTGGGTACATGAATAGAAAGGGCTTAGAAGGGAAATGGGCCAAGTGCTAGCAAATGGGACTAGATTAGGTCAGGATGTCTGGTTGGCATGGAGGAGTTGAACCAAGGGGTCTATTTCCATGCTGTATATCTGTCTTCAGATCTGTTCATCTTTCTTTTCTCTCTTATCTTGGTATTGAAAGATTAGAACAGAAGCAGACCACTTAGTGCCTCAAGCCATTTGCAGAGGTCATGATTGATCGAAACCTCTGGTTTTTTAAAAAATGTCTTATCAAATTCTGATTTTTAAAATGAACAATTGATCTGTCATCAATTGTTCCTTTCTGAACAGAATTCCGGACTTTCTGCATATAGCTATAGCAGGATGACCAAGGGTGCTTCCTTAGTATTGAAGCACTGTAGCACTGCTGCTGTTGTCATTTGGATGATCTTTGCTCATCAGTGGAGATAAAAGTTGAAGATCCTGCAACACATTTTCAAAGAAGAACAGCAATGTTCTCCCTACTGTCCTGACTAATATCACCCAATAAATTTGCAAAAACTGATCTAGTCATTATCACTTAGACATTTCTGGGAGCCTGTTGTATACAAATGTGTTGCTTGTATTTCTTAAGTCTTTTAAAATTTACTTGATGTAGGCATGGCTGGGCCCAGACTTATTGTCCATCCCTAATCACCCTTAGTTGCTGCCTTGAGCTGCTGCAATTCATTTGGTGCAAGTACCAGCCCAATGCCTTTTAGGAAGGGGGCTTCTGGGATTTTGACCAAGTGACATTGGGGAATGGCGATGTATTTCCAAGTCAGGATGGTGAGTGGCTTGAAGGGAAACTTGCAGGGGAATGCAGCACTTATCTGCTGCACTTGATCATCTAGATAGTGATTGTGGCTTTGGAACATGCTATCTAAGGAGGCTTGATGACTTTTTGCAGTGGACCTTGTAGATAGACACCATTCCTCCTACTGAGTGGTGTCAGAAGTAAATGCTTGTGAATATGGTGGGTCGTTTTGTCCTGGATGGTGTCAAGCTTCTGGGCAGTTGTTGGAACTGCTCTCCTGCAGGTCAGGGGTGAATATTCCGTCACATTCCTGACTTGGAGATGGTGGACAGGCTTTGTAGAATTAGGAGATGAGTTACTCGCTGAGGGATTCCTAGCCTTTCACCTGTTGTCACAGTATTTGTATAGCTAATCCACTTCTGTTTCTTGTTGATGGTAGCCCCAGGATGAGTCTAGTTGGGGATTCAGAGATGTTGATACCATTGAATGTCCAAGGACCATGATTAGATTCTGTCCTGTTGAAGATGATCATTGCTGGCACCTGTCTGGCTGAAATACTTGTCAGCTGTCAGAGGAGGTGGTCGAGCTGGGCACAATTACTATTTAAAAGGCATCTGGATGTATATATGAATAGGAGGGGTTTGGAGAGAGATGGGCCAAATGCTGGTAGATGGGACTTGACCAGATTTGGATGTCTGGTTCGTGTGAGTGAGTTGGACCAAAAGGATCTGTTTCTATGCTGTATGACTCTGATTTTCTATATCTGTCAGCCCAAACATGGATCCTGGATGTTTTCCAGGTCATCCTGCTTTTGGATGAAGGTTGCATCAGTATTTGAGGAGTAATGTACAGTGCTTAACATCATGCACTTATCAGTGAACATCCCTAACTTCTGATGGAGGGATGGGCATTGATGCCACTGAAGATGGTTGATCTTGAACACTGTCCTGAGGAATTCCTGAAGAAATGTCCTGGAACTGACTGACTGACTTCTGCCACAACCATTTTACAAAATGCCAGGTGTGACATCCTCCAGTGTAGAGATTTCCCCCCTGAATCCAATTGACTCTAGCTCTAGTTTTGATCGGGCTCCTTGAAACCACATGGTTTGATATCAGTGATAGACTTCCTCAACTCTCGTCTGAAATTCAGTGTTTGTATCTGTTTGAACCAATGCTGTCATGAGGTTGAGCTGAGTGACCCTGACAGGAGTCTGTGTCAGTGAGCAGATTATTACTAAGCAGTTGCTGCTTGATGGCACCTTCTATCACTTTACTGATCAAGAGTAGACTGTGGGGTGGTAATTGGCTGAGTTAGAATGGTTTTTTTGTATACAGGCCAAATTGGGCAATTTTCCACATTTTGAGTAGATGCCAATGTTGTAGCTTTGATTTGGGGTGTGCAAGTTCTGGAGCACAAATCTTCAGTACTGTTGCCAGTGCCTCCAACCTTTTTTTCTTAATGTTAGTTGGATTGCGGCAGCGCATTGACTTGGGTTATATGTTGCTGGGTGTAAAGCACTTTGAGACACCTTGGCTGTGAAAGCTTCTAAAAGCTTTTTTTTTTTTTCCCTTTTTAGTGTGCTGTGGAGGATCCAGTCTGTAGTTGTGTAGATGTCTTGCCTCAAAGAGTGTAGTGCTAAATTTGTGGACTATAACCTGGGGTTCTGGTTTAAATGTTCAGGAAGTATGGGTATGAATCCCTCCAGGGCAGATGGAGAAATTTGAATTCAGTAACAGTGTGTGCAATTGCTATGGGGGCTGGTGGATCCCATTGTGGTTCAGAGTGACAATGTCTGTAGCAAATGTTGGCTGCTTGAGGAACTCTGGCTCAGAGTTGATGGAACAGGAGTCTGACCATTGAACACTGACTCATCAGGGAGGGTGATGCTGAGTTTCAAGAGGCAGTCACATCCCTGAGATTAACTGTCTCCGATTTAATCAGTTGCCAGGGACGGGGAGGTGGGGTTGGGTGACTACCAGCGAGGGATTAGTGTTGAAGGAGCCTCAGCCCTTGAGCTTGTCTAACAAGTTTCAGATTCTTCCTCCCTGTGCGGATGAGTGGGGGTTGTTGAGAGGGTGAGCAAATTGCTCACTGGACTGTGGTGCAGGGAGCTATTCAAGACTGGTGGGGGTGGGTGGGGGCACAGACATGTAGTTGTAATTGGGGATAGTATAGTCAGGGGAATAGTCACTGTACTTTGTGGCCAGGAACTAGTGTCCCAAAGGCTGTTTTGCCTGGGTTTGGGATCTCTCACCCAGGCTGCAGAGGAACTTGGAGGGGGAGGGGAAAGATCTAGTTGCTGTGGTCCATGTAGGTATAAGGAGGAAAAAGGTTCCACTGAAGAAATAAGCAGCTAGAGGCGAAACTTAACTTAGAGCCAAAAAGGTGGTAATATCTGGATTATTACAAGTCACCAAGCAAACTGGCACAGAATTAGCAAGATTAAAGAGGTAAACACTTGGTTCAAAGCTTGTGGGAGAAACTAGTTCAAACACATGGTACTCTGTCACCACTCCTGGGGAAGGAGGGAGCTGTTCCAGTGGGACAGGCTCTACCTGTATCCAGGTGGGATCAGCGTCCTGAGCTAAGACTTTAATCTAAATAATGGGGTGGATGGGTTCAGTTGCATGGAAAAAATTTAAAGGGGGCGGGCTGAGCAGTGGTCATTGCAGAACAAGTAATAGAGAGTATGGAAGGGGTCAGGCATTTGACCAGAAATGGCAGATAAGGGGACAGCTGTGAGAAGGGGGTGGTCAATATAGGACTGAGTGTCTTGTACTTCAATGAGCACCGCATATGAAACCAAGGTAAATGAGCTTGTGCAGATTGAAAATGGCAGATACAATAATATGGATACAACAGAGACCTGGCTGCAAGGATCAGGGCTAAGAACTAAATATCCAAAAGTATGTGTCCGAACAAAAGGACCAGCAGATGGGCAGAGGAGATGGGTTGCCTTAGTAAGAAGTGAAACTAAATTAAATACAAGTATAGTTGGATGGCATAGAATCTATGTGGGGAGGGTTTGAGGAACAGCAAAGGAGAAGAAGCCTCCAAGGAGTAGTCAGGATGTGGGGAAGAAAATAATCAGGCATGTAAGAAAGGTGCTATTAAAATCATCATGGGATGACTTCAATACACAGGTGATCTGGGTAAATCAGGTTAGCAGTGGATTCTAATCAAAGGAATTCATGGAACATCTATGTGATGGTTTTCTTTTTGAACTGCTTGTGGTGGAGCCCACGTGGGAACAGGGCAAAAGTGAGGACTGCAGATGCTGGAAATCAGTCTGGATTAGAGTGGTGCTGGAAAAGCACAGCAGGTCAGGCAGCACCAGAGGAGCAGGAAAATCAACGTTTCAGGCAAAAGCCCTTAATCAGGATGAGGGAACAGCTAATTCTGGATTTGCTGATGTGTAATAAGACAGAATTCACCCTGCACTTTGAGGTGGAGAAGCTGCAATCAGATGTTATGGTACTGTTGAACAAAGACATGAGGAAGGAGCTGGTCAGAGTTATTTGGAAGGTGCTGGAGCAGCAATGGCAGGATTTTATGGGGGGTCATTTAGGACGTACAGCAGAACTTCATCTCAAGGAAGGAGAAACATACTCTGGGTAGGATGAGGCAACCATGGGAAGTCAGGAGCAGCATAAAAGAAAATGAAGAAGCATATAACGTGGCGAAGATTAATTGGAAACCAGGGGATTGCGAATCACTTTAAAAACCAGTGGAGAATAAATACAAATGCGATAAGGGAGGAGAAAATTAAATGAGCATAGACAATCTAGTTGTATTGAAGGACATTTCAAATATCTCTTTTTAAAAAAAAAACTTGCCAGGTAAGAGAGGCAAGAGTGGATGTTGGACTGCTGAAAAATGAGGTTGGAGGAATCTTATTGGGGAACAAAGAAATGGTGGAGTAACTGAATCGGTACTTTGCATCAGTTTTCACAATGGAAGGCACCAGCAGTGCTGGGTACGTAAGGTTATGCACCTTGGAAGAAAGAATAGATGCACAGACTCTGTTTGAAACTGGGAAAGGCTACGGAATTCTGAAGCATAAATGGACTTGGGAGTCCTAGTTCAGGAGTTTCTTAAGGTTAACATGGAGATTCAGTTTGCAGTTAGGAAGCCAAATGCAATGTCAGTATTCATTTCAATAGGGTGAACATACAAGAGCATGGATATCCTGCTGAGGCAGTAACAAGTTTTGGTCAGACCATATTTGGAAAGTGTGAGCAACTTTGAGCTGGTGTCTAAGCTTATAAACCTCCTTCGGACCCCCTCTGAGAACAGTGCTGATGATGAAGAGCTTGCCATATGAGCGAATGAAGATTCTGGGTCTGTACTCTGAGGGAATTTAGAAGGATGGGATGGGGAACCTGTTTGAAACTTGCAGAATACGGAGTTAAAAGTCACACAATACCAGGTTATAGTCCAACAGGTTTAATTGGAAGCACACTAGCTTTCGGAGCATCGCTCCTTCATCAAGTGGTAGTGGAGGGCTCAGGTTAGCTGTTAACCAGAAGGTCCAAGGTCGAATGTCCTGGACCACTGAAGTGTTCCCCAACTGGGAGGGTGCCCTCCTGTCTGTTGATTGTTGTGCAGTGCCCATTCATCCATTGTTGTAGCCTTTGCTCGGTTTCCCCAATGTACCATGCCTCCGGGCATCCTTGCCTGCAATGTATAAGATAGACAATGTTGGCTGAGTCACATGAGTACCTGCCATGTACAAGGTGGGAGGTGTCCCCATGCGTAATGGTGGTATCTATGTCCACACTCTGACATGTCTTGCAGCGCCTAACGTGACAGGGTTGTATAGAGTTGTCCTGAGAGCCGGGCAGCTTGCTACGAACAATTATCTGTTTGAGGTTTGGCGGTTGTTTAAAGGCAAGTAGTGGAGGTGTGGGGAAGGTCTTGGTGAGGTGCTCATCCTCATTGATAACACCTCCCACCTTGTACATGTTAGGTACTCGTGTGACTGAGCCAACGTTGTATATCTTGTACGTAGCAAGCAAGGATGCCCGGAGGCATGGTACATTGGGGAAACCGAGCAAAGGCTACGACAACGGATGAATGGGCACCGCACAACAATCAACAGACAGGAGGGCACCCTCCCAGTTGGGGAACACTTCAGTGGTCCAGGACATTCAGCCTCAGACCTTCGGTTGACCATCCTCCAAGGTGGACTTCGGGACAGGCAGCAGAGAAAAATGGCCAAGCAGAGGCTGATAGCTAAGTTCGGTACCCATAGGGAGGGCCTCAACCGGGACCTTGGGTTCATGTCACATTACAGGTGACTGCCATTGCACTACACACGCGTGCGCGCGCACACGCCTATACACACACACACACACGGACACACACACACACGGACACACATATACACAGACGCGCACTCAGACACCCACACACACCCTTACAGACAGACACACTCCCACACACTCTCACATGCACCCCCTCACAGACTTCAGACACTTTGCACTCATTACACATACACATACGCTTTCTCACACTCCCAACCCCTGACACAGACACCCACACGCACACATATGCACATATGCGCACATATTTTATGGGGTGAATTTGTACTTGCAGGGTTACATTGCTCAAAAACTTCATGAATTCATGTAAAACTCCATAATCTCTTGTTTAGATTAGAATCAATCTAAACATCATGGCATAGACAGAGAACACAGGGGGCCAACACCTTCAACATATTGTCTAGCTATCACCATTGTTAACAGCTAACCTGAGAATGCAACTTTTTTAAAAAAAGTTTTGTGATTTACACATGAAAGAAGTGAAACTGTCATGGTATTCTAACAGATGAAAGACTTAACAGACAATCAATTTTTCAATGTATAATTTCAGTTACATCACACTGTAAATTTTGCAATAAATTGTGTTAGGATTGAGCCCTCCACTACCACCTAATGGAGTGTTGCTCCGAAAGCTAGTGTGCTTCCAATTAAACCTGTTGGACTATAACCTGGTGTTGTATGATTTTTAACTTTGTACACCCCAGTCCAACACCGGCATCTCCAAATAGAGAATACTGAGACGCCTGCATAGAATGAACTAGAAGATATTTCCACCAGTAGAAGAGACTAGGACCTGAGGGCAAGACCTACTGCTTGGTGTGAGTGATTTGCTGCACTTGATAGTTAAATCTATATTTTGGATTAGTGGTGCTGGAAGAGCACAGCAGTTCAGCCAGCATCCAAGAAGCAGCAAAATCGACATTTCAGGCAAAAGCCCTTCAGGAATAAAGGCAGAGAGCCCGAAGTGTGGAGAAATAAGCTAGAGGAGGGTGGGGATGGGGACAAAGTAGCATAGAGTACAATAGGTGAGTGAGGGAGGGGATGAAGGTGATTGGTCAGGGAGGAGGGTGGAGTGGATAGGTGGAAAAGATGATAGGCAGGTAGGACAAGTCATGGGGACAGTGCTGAGCTGGAAGTTTGGAACTAGGGTGAGGTGGGGGAAGGGGAAATGAGGAAACTGTTGAAGTCCACATTGATGCCCTGGGGTTGAAGTGTTCCAAGGCGGAAGATGAGGCGTTCTTCCTCCAGGCATCTGGTGGTGAGGGAACGGCGGTGAAGGAGGCCCAGGACCTCCATATCCTCGGCAGAGTGGGAGGGGGAGTTCAAATGTTGAGCCAC
>NC_057725.1:25689375-25694003 GCF_004010195.1 Chiloscyllium plagiosum | reverse complement strand
GAGCAGGGGTATTGTCCCCCTCGGGGTTGGGGGGGGTGGGGGTGGGATCTGTGGGGGGGGGGGGGCGCATGTCAGCAGAATGCAGGTGAGTGGCATTGGTGGGGGCGGAAGTGGTGGCAGACATGGCAGTGGCGGAAGTCGCTGAGTGTGTGACATCAGCGATGATGTGAGGGGCGGAAGTGATGTCTCGTGTGATGTATGAGGAATTGTGAGGGGCGGAAGTGGTTGTGGGAGTGGCCGTGATGGGGGCGGAAGTGATGACATCAATCAGCGTGGGGGTGGCAGCTGCACCAGCTGCATGGCTAATGGAGTCCAAGTAGTTCCAGAGGCCGGGGGAATCTTCTAGAATGTTTGAGGAGTGCTGGTTATGGAGGTGGGTAGATAAAAGTTTGTTGTACTTACAGTTTTTGATGTTTTGAGATGGAGTTGAAATACTGTTTGTTGAGAGTATGAATTCTCCTGAGGATGTAGTACAGAGTGGGTCCTTTGCAATTCTGAGACTGTGGCCCTCAGCTGAGGCAGAGCTGCCTGTAGAGAGGTTAGGTGCCGGCGCATTGCTGCGAGTGTGGAGCGGAGGATCTTGAAGGAGAACTGTTGCTGGTGTTTTTGAATCTGTAGTCTGTACTGTTTGTCCTGTTCAGGTCAAACTCTGCTGGTTTAAAGGTGGTCCGGAGTCCATGCGGGATGAGTTGGTTACGAAGGCAGGCACTGAGGAAGTAAATGTGGCTGTGGTAGCAAGTTTGTTTCAGGACATGGCTGAAGAGGTTCAGGGCAGAGGAAGTGACCTGGGAGTTGCAGTGGGAGAGGGACTCCCTGAGATTCTTGTAGAGAGAGGAGGAAAACTTCTTCAAGGCAGGCATCCTTGCAAGAGGATTCGCAGTAGGGTTAAAATGAACTAGGTAAAAATAATGACTGCAGATGCTGGAAACCAGATTTTTGGATTAGTGGTGCTGGAAGAGCACAGCAGTTCTGGCAGCATTTGAGGAGCAGCAAAAGCCCTTCATCAGGAATAAAGGTGGAGAGATAAACTAGAGGATGGTGAGGGTGAGGATGGGGGTGGGGAGAAAGTAGCATAGAGTACAATAGGTGAGTGGGGGAGGGAATGAAGGTGATAGGCCAGGGAGGAGGGTGGAGTCCACCCTTCTCCCTGACCTATCACCTTCATCCTCTTCCCCCACTCACCTATTGTACTCTGTGCTACTTTCTCCCCACCCCCACCCTCCTCTAGCTTATCTCTCCACTCTTCAGGCTCTCTGCCTTTATTCCTGATGAAGGGCTTTTGCCCGAAACGTTGATTTTGCTGCTCCTCAGATGCTGCCTGAATTGCTGTGCTCTTCCAGCACCACTAATCCAAAATCTGGTTTCCAGCATCTGCAGTCATTGTTTTTACCTAGTTAAATCTATATACATAGTTAGCAGAATTTGGTTAAACAGTGTTCTCTAAAGATTCTATAGTCTATTAAGCAACTCTGTCTCAACTGCCTACTACACAATCTACTTAAACAGTGCTCTACAACAATCCACAAAAAACTAGAAAATACAAGCCCAGAACTTTCAGAATCCATCTTGGTGATGTTGACCGTGAAACTAACATCAATTTTTTTTTTGTCTTGTTAATTTACTAATGACCTCTTAGGGAGCCTAATACGTCATTCTTAACTGGTTATGCCTACGTGTGACTCCAGATCCAAACATTGTGGTTGACTCTTAATTATCCTGTGAAATGGCTGAGCAAGCCACTTTAGTTTTAGGGCAATTTGGGATTGGCAATAAATATTGACTTTACCTATAGGAAGGGTTTGGAGGGACATGGGTCGGGTGCTGGCAGTATGGGACTAGGTTGGGTTGGGATATCTGGTTGGCATGGACGAGTTGGACTAAAGGGTCTGTTTCTGTGCTGTACATCTCTGACTCTAATAACACTCCCTTCCCATTGTTTACAAGAAAGTGAAAAAACCTCCTAAGACAATCCCACTTCTGGCCTTCTGTTCCACTTTCTTTTATGGCAAGTAAATCCTGCTTCAGTAAGAAACTGCACACAATACCCCAGGTGAGGTTACCACATGGTTTCATACAATTGCAGCAAAACATCTTTTACTCCTGATCTCAAACCCCCTTACAGTAAAGGTCAATGTACCATTTGCTTGCTGCGAATCCACATTAGCTTATGTTGGCACATTAAACAAAGACACCCAAGACTCCTTGGATGTCAACACTTCCCAACTCCTCAACATGTTAAGAAATGTCCTTTTTTATTCCTACCAAAGTGGATAATCTCTCCCTTATTTACATTATATTGTCTGCTGTGTTCTTACCCATTCATTTGGCCTTCCAGACCCCTTTGAAACCTCCTTGCATTCCCCTCAATTCTCATCTAATTTTGTGCCTTCAGCAATCTTGGAAATACTAGATTTGTACTCCATAGACAAATTGTTTGCAATAATCCTTTGTAGGATTATTGTAGTCCATGAATAGGCCACTTAGTCCTTCCAGCGTACTGACATTCAATAAGATTATGGCTGTAACCTCAACTCTACATTCCTGTGTGCCCTGATAACCTTTTATCCCCTTTTTTTGGAGCGGGGGATAGGGGTAAATCACCACATTACCTTTTTAATTTATCTGAGACTTATTTTTAAAAAGTAGCTAATCAAGTACTGAAACAATGATTTAAACTTTATTGCATGTAGCAGCAAAAATAAGACCCTCAAGTGAGGGAAAATAAGTATCTCAATTCAACTTGGCTATTACCCGATTAGTGGTGGAATGTGGCTACAATGCTGTCATTTTCTGGAAATGTCCTTGTGCGGTGGTGTTCTACAAAGCTCCACTAAAGTGAAAGTTCTGGTGTTCAATTCTTATACAGATTTTTATCTGTCAGGTCTGTTTATGATCTTGCTTTCTTTAAAAATAAAAGCATGTCCTTTTCATCCAATTTACTGCAAGCATGCAGCGTGCCTTCTTATCTGAAGTAGCTTCTTTGTCCTTCATTACATTCGGCCTTATCTGTTTGAAGACACTGCTTTCCTGTAGTTAATTCCTTAAGTTCTTCTGCCGGGCAATCCATTATCCTTCTGGCATAAAGCAGTCGGTTATCAAGCAAAGCATTTTTTGTTCATGTAGTTTCAACTCTCCTTTTTCCCCAGATGTGACTAATTGCTTTTAATTCCTGCATAAGTTTGTCCTTGTCCTTTTTTAATAATTCATCCCAGACAGCATTATTACTGCTGCTTTCTGTGAGTAATAGTTTCTTAGAATATTCAATCCATGAATAGTTGTTAAAATTCTCCAGTCTATAATGTCACACCTTGGTCATCAAGAATCTATCTACCTCTGCTATTAAAAATATTAAAGATTTTGTATCCAATGCCTTTTGAGGAAAGGAATTCCAAAAGGATTCTGGGACCCTCAAGTTTGTTTTTTCCTCATCTGTCTTAAATGGGCAACCTTTGATTTTTTTGTTTGCTCAAGGTTGTTATATATTTTAAGTCACCTCTGACTCTTCTAAACTCAAAAGGACACTGATCTGGCCTGTCTATTCTTTCCTCATAAGGCAATCACCTCAATTCAGGTATTGGTCAAGTCAACCTCTTCTGAATTGCTTCAGCATATTAACACTAAGTACTGACTAGTACCATGGAGTATACTTCAGATGTAGGTTCATCAGTACCCTTTATAAGTAATGAATATTCTTCCAACTTTTGCATTCAATTCCTGTTGCAATAAATTTCACACCATTTGTCTACTTATCTGCTCCTTATGTACTCTTCAAATTCATTTTTCTACTTTCCTTTGTGTCTTCAGAAGATTTAGCTACTGTATCTTCAGTCTCTTCATCCAAATCATTTTGTATGAAATGTAGAGATGAAGCCCCAGCACTGACTCCTGAGGCATGCCACTCATGACTTCTGGCTCGCCTGGAATAGACCCATTTATTCCTAAATTTTGTTTCCTATTAACAAATCCATCTTCTCTTAATGCCATTATGTTGCTGCTCAGATCATGAGCTTTTTATTTTCCATAATTTTTGTGGTATGTTATCAAATACCTTATGGAAATCTAAATACAATCCATTAACTGGTTCCCCTTTATCCACAGCACCAGTTACTACTTCAGAGTTCCACTAAGTAAGTTAGTTATTTAACAATGTAGTTTTAGAACCTACCCAGGTGTCCTGTTATAACACATTCTCCCTATGTCTGATGGTAAACTAACTGATCTGTAGATTCCTATTTTCTGCATCCCTTGGAATAAAGGAGTTACGTTTAGCTATTTTCCAATCTAAAGGAGAAAGTGAGGTCTGCAGATGCTGGAGATCAAAGTTGAAACTTTATTGCTGGAACAGCACAGCAGGTCAGGCAGCATCCAGGGAACAGGAGATTCGACGTTTCGGGCACAGGCCCTTCCTCAGGAATGAGCAGAGAGTGTTCAGCAGGAGAAGATAAAAGGTAGGGAGGAGGGACTTGGAGGAGGGGCGTTGGAAATGTGATAGGTGGAAAGAGGTCAAGGTGAGGGTGATAGGTCGGAGGAGACTAACTATCCGTGATCCCAGTCTGGTTCACTGTGATCCTGACCTAATTAAATGTGATCCCAGTCTGCTTCACCGTGATCCTGACCTAACTATCCGT
>NC_057725.1:25680599-25686895 GCF_004010195.1 Chiloscyllium plagiosum | reverse complement strand
CCTATCACATTTCCAACGCCCCTCCTCCAAGTCCCCCCTCCCTACCTTTTATCTTCTCCTGCTGAACACTCTCTGCTCATTCCTGAGGAAGGGCCTGTGCCCGAAACGTCAAATCTCCTGTTCCCTGGATGCTGCCTGACCTGCTGTGCTGTTCCAGCAATAAAGTTTCAACTCCAATGTAAAGGAACCTTCCCTGAAACTAATGAGCTATTTCACTGACTATTTCGTTTCAGACTCAAGGGTGAAACCCATCAGACTTGTTCTAACAATTTACTCAGTGCTACTTCCCTGTGGATTTAACTTCAGTTCCTCTCAATTCCTGACTTAGTTATTTCTGGGACTTTGCATTTATCCTTTCTAGTGAAGGCTGACATCAAATAGCTTTTCAATTCATCTGCCGTCTTTGTCACTCCATTTTGTGTAGAACTAACACACTTTATTAATTCTCTCTTTAAATATTTGAACAAACCTTTCCTGTCTGTTTTTGTTTATGGCTAAATTTCTCTCATTTTAATTTCTCTCTCCTTTTATCAATCTTCCTGTAATTATTTTCTGTCCAATCTATGACTTCCACCTTTCTTTTGTAGAATCATTTGTGCTTTGAGTTTGATACTATGGCACTCTCCTTTTTAGTTAACCATGGATGGTAGGTCATTTCCTCTTAAATTTTCCTTAATTGTTGGAAGTGGAGTATATTTATGCTGCGCTTTCTTGAATACGCCTTAAATGTTTGTGACTGCATCTGTATTGAGTTATCCCTTAACCTAAATTGCCAATTCACTTTCATTAACTCTGCTTCCATGTTGTCATAATTGCCCTTGTATGAATTCAAAATAATCTGTAGCCAGAGGGTGGTTAATTTGTGAAAATGATTGCCGTAGAAGGCTGTGGAGGTCAAGGCACTGAGTGTATTTAAGTCAGAGAAAGGTCCCTGATTAGTAAGGGGTCAAGGAGAATGGGGTTGTATATCTGTCTTGGTCGAATGGCAGAGCAGATGCGATGGGCCAACTGGCTGAATTCTGCACCTCCAGTATTTGGTCTAAAACCCACTCTACGTTCCTAGTTGTGGTTTGAAAGAACACCAGCTCCAATATGGTTGAGGTGTAGACCATCGCAGTGGTACAGATCCCAGTTCTGATGCCAGTGCCTCATGAATCAGAGCTCACTGCTCCCACACCAGCCTTTCAGTCACACAGTAATCAGAATTATGCGGCAGAGACATAGGTCCCATTTCTGTGCTGACCAACAAAATATCTCACTAATCCCATTTACCTGCCCTTGGTCCATGGCTTACTACGCCCTGGCATTTTAAGTGCTCATTCCAGGTAATACTTAAATGTTGTAAGCATACCTGCCTACATCAGCCTTTCAGGCAGCACATTCCATATTTCTACCACACTGTGGTGAAAAACATGTTTTCGCTGATCTGCTTTGAAACACTTTTCACCTCATTTATGCCATCTGGTCTTAGACACATCTGCTGTGTGAAAGAGATTCTTCCAATCTGCTCTGTCTGTGCCTCTCATAATTTTGAATATCTCCATCAGCTCACCCCTCTTAGCCTCCTGTGCCCCATGGAAAACAAACCCAGTCTATTTAGTAAGTCCACATTTATTGAGACTTCTCATCCCAGGCAACATCCAGGTGAATTTCTTCTGCATCCCCTCCAGTGCAATCACATCCTCTCGATAGTACGGCAACCAGAACTGCCACACAGTATTCCATCTGTGGCCTAATCCATGTTTCATAAAGTTGTAACAAGACTTCCTTGCTCCTATATCCTTGGCTAATGAAGGCAAGCGTTCCGTATGCCACCTTCACCAGCCTGTCTACCTGTGCCAATACCTTCAGGGATCTGTGGATTTGTACACCAAGATCGCTTTGTTTCCTCAGTACACTGTAGGGAACTACCATTCATTGTGTATATCCTTTGCCTTATTAGACTGTCCAAAAGCATCCTCTCACACCTGGAATAAATTCCATCTGCCATTGTTCTGCCCAATTTACTAAGTGTTCAATTTCAGACTGTAGCCGGAGACCATCCTTCTTACTAACAACAACACCCTCAACTTTTGTCACTACAAACCTACTAGTTATACCTTCTACATTCCAGGGTCAATAACACTCTGCTGGTGTTTTGCACAAGTCCAGCTGCTCCACCTCCTAAAGGGTGAATGAAGGCCTTGAGTTTCACTACCGGAGTAGAGACCTCTCCCACAGCCTAACTATACCCCACTTCAGGAACAATTCCATCTCCGAACGATCACCTGTATCTTTTGATTTTTTTTTTTTAAACCTTTGTTTTCTTCCAGTCCTTTTTTTTTTTACTTCCACGACTACGATCATTTTTACTATTCTTTTTCCAAGTTTAATTGCCTGAACCTTTTCACAATTCTGATCTTAATTTTCTCAATTTAAACTTCTGTTCAGGCTTTCCTGGCTTGGGGTCAGCTGACATTACTGTTTCTTCTAAACTGACTGAATTCAGTCAGAATTCACTTGGACATGAGGGAGAAACTGTCCTATTTTCTGAACTAAATTGTAGAACCTTCTGTTCTAAAGTCACATCTAAACAAGTTGCCATAATGTGAGTATCTATCCAAAACTCAACAGGAAAACAAAAAGGCAGTTGGCTGAAAACATCTTCCTTCTTAGAAATAATGTAATTCTGTCACTGTCAAAAACGATCCTCTCTGAACTAACCAAAATCCACCTGCCTCTCTCTTTGGAATTTTAATTGTTTTTGAAGTGACGTTGTACATTTTATCCCACGTGGACATAAAGTGATGACGTTCTATGAAAAGTTGTTCAAGTTGACAGTGAATATAGAGCTACATTACACCATTCCATTCAGTTCACCGTTTGAAATGTTTGGTGCAATATCATTTTGCTACCACTAATGTATGCCAACCGTACCTTCTCTGGGGCTGGCATTATACATCACCCAGATGTTAAGACCAGATAATAGAAAACCCCTTTCATCCTATCACAGATTTGAAAATGAATTGAATGCACAGCTAATAGAATATGGAGCAGGGAGATGAGTTTAGGTGATGGATTCTAGAACAATCTTCAGCCATTTGGATTGTCCATGGTATTGTCCTCTCTGAAATCACTATCCTTTCAAGATCCTTTGCTAAAATAACCCAAAATACATAACGGTAGCATTGTCATCTTTGTACATAAAGTGGTATTGCTTTCCTTGAATAAGTTACAAGTTAAGCAATCTGGAAACCATAATACAAAAATGGAAACAAAAACATTTAAAACCTAATTCATTCTTTGGAGACTGCTGCTGAGGGAATTTGAAGAACTAATTCAATTGACAGAATCTAGTGGACATTAAGAAATCTCCAGAGCTTTGCTTGATTATGTCGTCAGAAGCGCTCAATGTGATTACTGATCTTCTAATTCTCTTTGAGGCAGCCATTACTTCCTTGGAAAACAGACACCGTGTCGGATGTAGTTGGAGCTAAGTTTATTGTTCCCACATCAGATTGTGCTCATCCACTTGTTAACTGGTACCTTACGAATTACTGTGTATCCCAGCTGTACAAGTCTGCTTAACTGGCACAATCTGGAGAAGGTGCAGCCTATTTTGGACGACTTGTGAAGGTAGCAAGTTTTTAAGTGTCATTGCTCAAAGTACACTAGTTTATCATACATGTTATGTACTGTGTGGTCCACCGTTTATAATACTGCTAAGGTGGAGTTATATGCCTTTTTGAAGTGGCAAAATTAAATTAAGTAAACACAAGCCCAGGTCAGTTAGAGTTTAATTGCTGTTTGATCAGGTATCTTAAAGATTTTAACAATTTTAGCATAAACGAAAAGGACATGACCATACTTATCAGCTTGGTTGTTGAGAGCTTGAAAGTGTAATCTCTAGTCTGCCTGCTGTCTGTGTTGCCATGCCATTTCTCATGTATTGTGGGAAGATTGGTAGATGTGGCCAGATAATGAGGACATTTTCCTCCCTAGAAAGTCACCTGATGGAGAATCTCAACTGTGCCACACCCACTATACAGTGCATGTAATTTCAGTAAAGGGCTGGTGATGCCGATTTATGTAGAATAGGTCAATTGGTTTACTTTGAGAGGTTGAAAACTGATTCCTCTGCACTGCATTTCGATATTTCATGATTAAAAACAAAACAGCCTTGTACACTTACTAACTCTGATTTGTAGGCACGGCGTTGTCCACAGTTACTGAGTCCTTCATCCGGTTCTTTATCTCCAGCTTCAGGTCTCGTCTTCATCCTCCTTTTTAAAACTTAAGTTAATCACAGTTGCTTGTTTTGTAACTTGTGTTACTGCTATATTCACTGATCTGTGTTGCAACCCGCATTATCACTGTATTCACTGACTTGCACTGGTTCCTGTTTGGACAGCATGCATTTTTTTTTTAAAAGTTAGTCTTCAGTTTACTTTCCTATCCAATCAATCCATCAACTCCCTGTTTACTTGTTGAATGTCCATTAGTTGAAGGGCCATTTTCTCTGCATTAGTTGGTAGTTGAGACTTGTACTAAAACCCTTCATTCTTTAGATGTGTTTGAGTTGATTCCCTTGAAGATATGGAATTCTCCCTTTCAGACCCTCTTGTTTCAGCAGCTTTTAGAGAGGTGCCAAATCACCAGATTGGCTTTGAAGAGATGTTTCAAAGGGTGGGGGTGTTTTTCCCTTGTTCTGTTATAGTCTTTATCTCTGTTCAAAGTTCAGCTATTTTATGCCCTAACAGTTCGGTCACAGGACATCTCCCTGAGTGCTTCATTGATTCTCCCAGAAAAAACAAATTTTGACCTAGATTTTCCACTGGCTAGTTAGCTTTTATTCCAATATTGATCAGAAGGTTTGTTTCCTACAGACACCCCATGATAGCACATTCTGCATTGAGCCACCTCCAATATTCAAAGATAGCCAAGACTCTAACTTTGCTTATTTTTAAAGGCGAGTGTAAGGCATTGTGTTCCAGATGCAATTCAATCGGTCAAAGTACTAGCTGGAAGCAAAAAACACTTTTTATTTTTACACTTCTTTTAAATTAATGTACGAATGAAAGAAGAATTGAATAATGTAATAGAATAATATAGTACTTTAAATACTAACCAGCAACTTCCAATGTAGTGGAACAACATCCCATTAACATATCCTTGGCGAAGGCAAATTCAGTAAAGCAGCAGGAAGAGAACTCCAACTATTAGCTGTAGTAGCTTCCACATCCAGCTTCAAGACCCCAGCAACTACTGAAAGCTAAAACTAAAACATTTGGTTCTGTAGGAGCTTGTCTCCACCTGTTCATGCTGCTTCCATTGTTCCAACTTTTAATAAAAATCCCCAAAGCGCCTCAGGCTGTTTCGTTCATTGGCTTGAAACGAACCGCTCAGTACCTCTGTCTCAATCTCTCCTCCTATTTTAAAATAAAGGGGAAAAAAAGGACAAATACAGAGGCACCTCAATTATCTGGCATTCGATTAACCAAATTTCAGATTATCCGAACAAGATCGTAAGGTCCTGATGCTTCGCTAACTGTTGACTGGCATTCAATTAACTGAATGAAATACTTCCTGCCCATGTCCTTTGCATAATCGAGGCTCCTCTGTATACTTCTTAAAGCCATAGTGTTGTCATACCTGCCCCTTTGTTTTAGAAAAGCACTATCAATGTACAAATATGGCTTCATTTTAAAAAATCTTTAGTCTTCTATATTGTAGTGTACTAATAGTGTATACATTGCATTGACTTGAAGCATGCAAACATTCAACACTACAGTCCACTTCAGCTTCCTATCACACAGGTGTGACAATGTGTTGGTAATTACATTCTCTCATTCTGCCACGTGTTACAGGCTGCAACAATAAGTTCCATCTAAACAGTCTGGAATTTTTATCTGGAAATTTTTCTGGAAAATGAGGGGTTACGATCTGCAAATGCAATTGTCTCCGATACATACGTAGAACATAGAAGAATACAGCGCAGTACAGGCCCTTTGGCCCTCGATGTTGCGCCGATCCAAGCCCACCTAACCTACACTAGCCCACTATCCTCCATATGCCTATCTAATGCCTGCTTAAATGCCCATAAAGAGGGAGAGTCCACCACTGCTACTGGCAGGGCATTCCATGAACTCACAACTCGCTGAGTAAAGAACCTACCCCTAACATCTGTCCTATACATACCACCTCTTAATTTAAAGCTATGCCCCCTCGTAATAGCTAACTCTATACGTGGAAAAAGGTTCTCATGGTCAACCCTATCTAAACCCCTAATCATCTTGCACACCTCTATCAAGTCACCC
>NC_057725.1:25648270-25679481 GCF_004010195.1 Chiloscyllium plagiosum | reverse complement strand
ACTTTCTCAAAGAATTCAATAAGGTTTGTGAGGCATGACTTGCCCTTCACAAAACCATGCTGACTATCCTTGATCACATTATTCCTATCCAGATGTTCATAAATCCTATCCCGAAGAATTCTCTCTAAGATTTTGCCCACAACAGAAGTGAGACTCACCGGCCTATAGTTACTAGGGTTATCCCTACTCCCCTTCTTGAACAAGGGAACCACATTTGCTATCCTCCAGTCTTCTGGCACTACTCCTGTAGACAAAGAGGACATAAATATCAAGGCCAATGGCTCTGCAATCTCCTCCCTTGCTTCCCGGAGAATCCTAGGATAAATGCCATCAGGCCCAGGGGACTTATCTATTTTCACCCTTTCCAGAATTTCCAACACCTCTTCCCTACATACCTCAAAGCCATTCCTTCTACTTAATTGTGACTCAGTATTCACATCAGCAACAATGTCGTGTTCCTGAGTGAATATTGACGAAAAGTATTCATTCAGTGTCTCCCCAATCTCTTCCGCCTCCACACGCAACTTCCCACTACTATCCTTGACTGGACCTATTCCTACCCTCGTCATTCTTTTATTCCTGACATACCTATAGAAAGCATTAGGGTTTTCCCTAATCCTACCATCTAAGGACTTTTCATGTCCCCTCCTTGCTGCTCTTAGCTCTCTCTTCAGGTCCTTCCTGGCTACCTTATAACTCTCAATCGCCCCAATTGAACCTTCACGCCTCATCTTTACATAGGCCGCCCTCTTCCATTTAACAAGGGATTCCAATTCCTTATTAAACCACGGCTCCCTCACACGACCCTTTCCTCCCTGCCTGACAGGTACATACTTATCAAGGACACTCAATAGTTGCTCCTTGAACAAGCTCCACATATCAATTATGCCCTTGCCTTGAAGCCTACTTTTCCAAGCCACGCATCCTAAGTCATGCCTCACCGCATCATAATTTCCCTGCCCCCAGCTATAATTCTTGCCCTGCAGTGCATACTTATCCCTCTCCATCACTAGAGTAAAAATGTTGAAATGTTGCAACACCAACACCAAACTCAAGGTGCCTTGCTCAATTATGGAATATTTCTGAGAATAATCATTGTTTTGGAAAAATACCCAAATATGTATTTCTATCTTGTTGACTTGTAAGAGTACAGCAGCAAAACCAACATCACTAGCATTGATAGTTACTTTTAAGTGCTTTGGATGTGACGAACACAGCTTGTTTCAAGCTTTCACATGCATTGTAACACTCTTCCTTCCACTGACACCTTCTGCACTTCTGTCAGTCAGCAACCACACTGCTAAAATTTGGTACAAGTTATTGATTTAAAACATACTCGAGCCAGGAATAGTAGTACTTCCCTCTTTTTCTCTCTGGGGAAGCTCCCCAATAACGCTTGTGCCTGTGTTTGTTTTTGGTTGGTTGGACGTCCTGTGGAGCCATCTGCCAATGTCCAATGATATGGCCTAGAAACATAGCTTGCACTTTTGCAGACTCACTCTTAGTGAGGATTATCACTAAGCCTGCCTCTCTAAGTCGATCGAATAATTCTGTTGGAAGCTCTAAATGTTCCTTCCATGAATGACTGACTGACTGACTGACTGACTGACTGAAAATCACCAGATCGTTTATGCATACCACACAATTGATAATCCCAAAATGACCTTTATTGGTTAGTCTTTCAAATGCGGTGGAAGTATTCTTCATATCAACTGGCATGATTTTAAACTGATATGTCCATTTGGTGACATAAAAGCCAACATTTCCTTTGTTCTTTTCAGGTAAAAGTGCTTGCCAGTATCCTTTGAATAAGTCCAACTTAAAAATCTAAGTTGCTTGTCTTACCTTCTCTATGCAGTCTTCCAAACATGGAGTAGGATATTAATCAGACTTTGTAATTGCATTGACTTTGTGATAATCCACACACAATCATTGGATACCATCTGGTTTTGATGCAATTACTGTTGGTGAGCTCTATTCACTGCAACTTCAATTATGTTGTCTTTGTGCACAGGTTCAATCTTTTTTTGAACTTGTGGCAACTTTAGACGGTTAAGACTATAAGGTTGTTGCCTAATTGGAATAGCATTCTCTTTCTCTAACCATGTGTAATTAGATTAGTATTATCCAGTTTATTCCCACATTTCCCCATGTGATTGTAATAACGTTTTTTGGTTTATTTTGATTTTCCTCTCGAAGGTAACTCAAGTTATCCCAATTTTTGAGAGCTTCCTCATTGTCTGAATTAATTTGAGGAATATCCAATTCCGAATCCTCTGAACTTGGTTCTTCCCTCTGTAACCAGTAACAAATTCTCCTTGTGGCTTTTCTTCCCTGTCAAAATATTGTTTGAGCATATTCATATGATACTCTCGGATTTCAATGCCTATCAGTTTGATAAGGTTCACTAAACCATGCCCTTAAAGGTTCACCTACCACTGGGACTATTACTAATACTCTGTCTACTATCAAAATTGTGGATTTTTGATTTTGTCTGCTTCCTGCTTCATCATATGTGGTGCTACATTTAAATGCTGTCTAGCCAACTCACCTGCTCAATTTAATATATCCTGAAAATTTAACACATCCAAATATGTAGTCTCTGAATTCTGACTTACCAATTTTTTTCTTAATTTCAATGGACCTCATGCCCAAACACTAATTCAAAAGGACTCAATTTAGTTGATTCATTAGGTGCATCCCTAAGTACAAATGAAATTCCTTTATCCCAATCCTCTCAGTAGTCATGACTACGCCTGCAACGCGGTCTTTAAAGTTTGATGCCACTGTTATCATTTTTTTTTATTCTGGATGGATTGCAGCTGATTTGAATTACTTTATACCTAAGCTATTCATAACTTCCTTGAATAACTTTGTAAAGTTTGACCCTTAATCTGATTTGTCTATCCAGGGTAGTCCGTTTTCTAGTTTTTTTCAAAAAGACTTTCAATAACTCTTCTACAATCCTTTTTTAGCTGTGAAATTGTGTAAGGGAATGGTCTCTGGAAATGTAGTGGACACATCTAATATGGTCAACAAATACAGATTTCCCTTTTTGTTTCAGATAGGTGTCCTATCTAGTCAATTGTTTTTCAATTGCAGGAATGGGTATAAGGGTGCTGATTTTATCACTGCCTGAGGTTTTCCTATTACTTGGCATGTACAACATGTCTAACAAAATTCAACTAATTTCTCTACAGTCCAAAAACAAAATGCTTCTCATATTTTGCCATGAGTGTTCCTTACTCCCAAATGACCACCTGCTGGTACCTCCTGCACTACTGGCAAAAGTCCTTTCTATTAACCCACCAATAATACAACTTGAATTACTTTAATTCATTCACACTATATGTATATTTGACCAGGTCATTTCCTCCTCAAATTCCTAAAATGTGTCTCTTGGCCTCTAGTACTAGCTCATATGCACTTTTAAAATAAAAAAGACTTTTTCCATGAGATACCTCCTCTGATCGTGATGCAAATACTTCACTTAGCTCCACCTACCAACTTCATTTGGATCAACAACACCACATGGTCACTGGTCATTTCATTTGTTTAGCTACTTTCTCAAACAAAATAAGACTAGCATCTCCTTCTTGTCAAACTTGGGCAACGCTTGGACATGTTAAAACTGGTCCCCACCAGGCATTTGGCTTTAAGGGGATTGCTCTCCATCACTGTCCTCAGCACTACTCCTACCTTTCACCTCTACCTTTGCCGTTTTCAGTCACTGAGTTTTCAATTCCAACCTCCAAGTTCAAATGTTCTTTCTCCCTTTCTTCTGCTCGGGCCTTCCTTACCCTTTCGTTTTACTCTGCCAGAGCTATTCTTTCTTTCTGGTTTTGTTCTGCTTTGGATCGTGATTCAATATTTCTTCATATTTTTGTTGCCTTGAATTCACGCTGCTTCATTTGCCATTGAATTTTAACCATTTTCAAAGATTCCAATGACGTTTAAATATTGAGCTACTGCTCCAATCACCATCCGCCTCCCCATTACACTTCCAACAGCTTTGCCTTGTTCACTTTCTGTAAGAGTCCAAAATTATTTCTCCCACTCCCAGGAAACTTGGCATGCCTGGAAGCACCATTAACATGCGGCAAACCCTGATTAAATCAACCAAATGAAATGCCTGAAAAAGAGCACCAACACTCACTGACTTTTGAGTCCGATAATTCTGAACCCAACCTATTAATAGGAATTTTGATCCTGAGAATAGCCCCCACAAAATATACCTGTGAAAACCATTGTCATCACACTCAGGAAATTAAATGTTCCACTGGACAATTCCTTCACGTTTAGAACCCTTTTGAAAGTCCTTATTTAAATCCAAATTTGGAAAGTTCTGATCAACTTTAAGTAAAAAAATAGTTACTCAGGAAATGTTAGAGGTAAATTATGTATTTACTAGTCTGAGTAAATATTTGACAGAAACCATCTTTACCCCTCTACCTGCTCTCACGCTGTCTCTCTCTCGCACGCTGTCTCTCTCTCTCTCTCTCTCTCTCGCACGCTCTCTGACTATACATGCTTTAAAATCTTTGCACATCCTGCCATGGGTATCTGACACCAACCCCTCCCCTCCAGACTGGAAATCTGAGATTGCCATTCCCCAGAAAATTGGGCCCTTAAGTTGCTGTCAGGTGGTGTTCTTTGGTTTGAAAGTGTTCTTCTCAACAATTTCATTATATCTATCTGTCTAATTTGTCATAAAATGTGTTTCCTGAAATGGCCTCCAGCTCTCTTACCAATCAATTCAAATCTGTGCCTTCTGGTTATCGATTTGTTTTTTTTCAAAATAGGCAAAACCACAAATGTTACAATGTCCCCAATCACTATTTTTGGCAAAATAGTCAGATACTGCATCAGATCATTGATACTTCATGAGAATTTGTTTTAAGCAGATACAGCATATTAGAGTAAAGGAGGTTGAGTGGAGATTTCTTGTAAATGTTTCCAAAATCACGAGGGGTTGAGACAGTGGAGGTGCACAGAAATCATTTCCATTGGTAGAATAATTGAGAAGTAAGCAAAATTTGTATTTTAATGCTGTGATTGGTTAGGAATCTGAAACACTGCCTGTGTGTGTAGATTTGGCACAAAGTGGATATATTTACAGGGTTTTGGGGAAAGGGGGTTGGTGGAGCATGTCTCTCTGAGAGCGGACGGTTAAGATTCACTGTAGCTATTTAATGATTGTCGGAGATTCTTGACCCCATGGACCCAGATAGAGCTTTCTGATGTCCTTGGAGAAAACTCATGGAAAAAGTTAGACATTTATGGAGTTTTAAGACAGCGAAGGAGACCACTCAGTCCATCATGCTCTACTCTTCCTCTGAAGATCTAGCCAACTGGCCCCACTCTGCTCTTCTCCCCCTCAGAAGTTGAATATTATTCCTGCATACTCTAATTCCTCATTATCTGCATTACAACAGGGTAAAACTGCTGAGAACAGATCCAAAATATACATGAAATGTACACTAACTTGATGAACTTACTAAGCAAAGAGGAAAATAACTTGCATTTATACAACATATGTTACAATCTTAAAGTCTAAAGAGCTTGAGAGCAATTGCTGGGCTAAATGGTTTGTTCTTGTTCCACTGTCTGTTTCTATTAGGGTGCTTTTGAAGCCACTGTTAGAATCCATAAATTGTTGCAACCAATTTTCACACAGCAAGATCCCACAAACAGTAATACTGCAAAGGCCAAATCTATTTTGTACAACTAATTTTAGGGATAAAACAAACCACAGGATGTCTTGTGTCCACCTGAATATGCAGATGGTGCAATTCCTGAAGCATTAGCCTAGATTTTGTTCTTAATCTATGGAGTGGGATTCAAAACAAGAATCTTTTAAGTTCTGAAATAATCATGTAGTTCCCCAAGCCAAAATTCGTACTTGAACACAAATATGAATATGAAAGGTTGGTAGAATCTCACCACTGTGAAAGATAGATCTTCCGCACGATGCATCCTCTCGTTTTGGTCTTGTGTTGACTCCTTATCCATTGTCATTGCAGGTTAACCCATGACATAAGCTTGGAGGAGTTTGAAGATGAAGACTTGTCAGAAATAACAGATGAATGTGGGATTAGTCTGCACTGTAAGGATGGCCTGGCTACAAGGGTAAGAGTTTATGAATATTGACAACGATTCAGCACCTTGATGGTAAGGGCCTGGGTGGGGCAAAGCTGTCACTACACCAGTTACCCCTCTCTCAATAATTTTAGGTCCTAACCAAAATGGATGGAAGTTGCAAATGGTTAAGTGTAAAGACAGTTTTTATTTCCTTGCTAATGCATTAACTGCAATACAAACAAACCTGGAAAAATCAATTAGCTTGCTCCTAAAGTCTAAGACTTTAGACAATTATATTTGTCCAGCATGTTACATGCAATATTAAATTGTAATCAGAATCACATTGATGACCAAAGTATTGATAGTCAAATATTAACTTTGCTTGGCTGAGTAACACTCAAGCCTTTATGTTAAAGACTGATGATCCAGATCCAACTCCAGCACATGAGCACAAATTAAATCCAGGCTATTGATTCAGTAGAGTACTGAGGGAGCAGTTGAAGGTGCTGTCATCCAGATGAGATGTTAAACTAAGGTCCTTGATGGCTGATAGAAAATATCCAGTGGCACCATTTTGAAAAGAGCCAAGAAATTCTTCCCTATTTCTTATAATCATTAGGTTGAACATGCAATCAAAATAAGTGAATGTTTCAACTCATTGCATGCTTGATGTCTCTTGTTAGTGTTGGAACTTTGCATTCAGTTCTGGACATGGCACTGGAGCTATGAAAAGTACAGTGGATTAGAATGATTCCCCCAATCAGGTTATGTCTGTGAAGAAGTTGAGATTCTTTAGTGGCACTGGAAGTTGAAGAGAATTCTAACATGCCTTCTGAAAGAGTGAAGTGGGGAAAAAAAATATTTCCTGTGTCATGTATCAGCAAGTATAGATTAAAGATAGGGATGACAGTAGCAGAGTGAACATGTGATGAATACTGATGACTAATCCAAAAACCTGGACTTGCAATCTGTCTGTCACAGCTGGACTATTTGAATTCTGTCAATTGAACAAATCTAGAATAAAGATCCCTTGGACTGTAGCCTCTTTAGACAGGAGCGTTTGGGATCAAGTTGTTTTAGTATTTTGGAGTTTTCTAGATTTTGGAATGATGTTTGAAGACCTAACTGTATGAATCAGATATAAATATGTACTGGAGACTTAAATGGTGATAATACATTATAAGGCAGTATGAGAAATTGTTATTTATCCATATCCTGTATATCCTATGCTCCTGAAGTACTATACTCTTCAACATTGAAAACTGTAATTATGAGCAAGTGCCAAGTGCAGTGTTTTGATGCAAGGCAAGTGTGACTCTGTGACTGTGTGTGTGTGGGGTGGGGGGAGGAGATGGGTGAAAAATTGAGGTTGTGTGCCTGAGTTACAAGGTTAAATGGCAGCATCAACGTTTTTGTGTTTCTATTCCTGTCTAACCTGTTGTGCATGATCATTGTTTTGCTTTTGCAATGCTGAATTGCAGGTACTGGAAACTAAAAATGCAGAGAGAGGAGCTGACTTAAACTCTGCATGTGCGGAGAATGGGCTAGGAGTTGATTACTATCTCTGAGCCAGAGAGGCTGATTACTGTGTATGAAACCTGCCTCTACCCATTGTTTAAAAGCCTACTTTACAACATAATTCTTTGCATCCTCTTCTATTTCAACTTCTGCTTGAATACATAAGATGTTTGTACTTGACAAGGTCAATTAGAATGCTGGAGTGGCTCCCAATGTTCAATTAGCAACTATTAGGGCCATGCTGTTAACCTTGTTGCAGTGTCTCAAGTGGCCAGCCCTGGAGCTCAGTGCATGCCTTGTTTTTGAAACGCTTAGAGTTGGTATTAATACAGCTGAGACGCTGCTCGGACTACGCTGCTTGCATATTGCTGACTGGATTCTGAGCAACCTGATGTTATGGTCTCCAGGACAGTCCATCTTTCTGAGCAAGACCTGCACATCTTGATTTAACTTTAGTGTAAAATTTTATTCATCTGTCAAGTCAGCAAAGCCATAACCCGGTTGATTGCCTGGAGTACAATTATATTATTGTAGCGTCTCCTGATACCCAGACACCTGACAAACTTTGCAAGGCTCCCTAGTGTCAGTGAATTGATACTCCTCTGAACTATGCCTGAACTTCTGTTGTGTATCTTACCTAAAGTGTCTCTCAGATCCTACGTGGTGAATCTGGAGGAGTAATCCTGTCATTTCTCAGGAGAGTCTTAATGAGAAATTGCTTCCCACGTTGGGAAATGTTTTATCTCCAAACTGTCCGTCTCATGAACCTGGCTTCTGTGTTGCTGGCACTCAATCAGACCCTTGTTTCTGACCAGTTGTTCCAGATTTCAAACTTTTTTTTTTAATCTTCCATTTCCAAAAAGCCAATTAAACAAATATCTGGTCTAACTGAGCTTTATATCGATCAGCTGATTTCATTCTTTGAATAAATATTGACTAGGGAAAATATTTCCTTCTACGATGTGATCTATCTTTTGTCACTTGGGAGGGACCTTTTTCAATGAGAACAAGGTTATGGAGGAAGCCAAACCCAGCTACGTTCCCCATAGCAATGCCCTGACCAAGCAGAATCTATCTGCCTGGCCTGAGTTTAATTAGTTAACCAACCATTCTTGCTCTGACTCCATATCAGCCATGGTCCAAACAGCGCCCTCTTGTCTTGTATGAATTGTTATTCCCTCTTCTAAATACGCTTTTTAAAAAATGTCTCAATCTTGAGTGTCTCATATTAGTGAACTAATTCCTTAGTAAAGCGAACATTCCTATTCATTTCCTACATTGATTAACAGGCTTGAAGATAAGCAAAGGTCAACTTACAGCCCATCCATTCTGATAATGGCAAGTTGTGGAAAACAGTTGAGTATTAATAATGAAAAAAATGATCGTTCTAAATGCTATGTCAACAAACACCCATTGAAATTGCAAGAACACTTTTTTTTCAACTGGCATACATTGACAAGTATTTTTTTTTAAGGGCAGTCTATTTAAGTAACCTGGCCTATCTATACTTCACAAGAATTCATCACTTCTCTGAAGATTTGCAACACCCACAGTATGAGGCCCACCCTCATGAAAATGGGAACTTTTTGAGGTCTACACTGAATTCAAATAACTGCTGAATTTGAATTCTCACATTTGGAAGTCACTCCCTGTCCTTGTTCAACCCACCTCCACAAAAAATGTGTTCTGTTGGATATAACACTATCACTCAATCAAAATTAATCTACTTACCTTTTTTCATTGGTGACCTTGCCAGAGATAGCCACATTCACTGGCCAGAGAGCAGTTTAAGAGCGAGCCACATTGCTGTAGGCCAGACAAGGTAAGGGTGGCAGTTTCCTTTCTGAAAGGACTTCAGTGAACCAGCTGAATTTTTCCAAAAATCAACAATGGTTCCATGGACATCAATAGGCCCTTAAGTCGAGATTCTTTATTGAATTCAAATTCCACCAACTGCTGTGGTGGGATTTGAACTGAGATAGAACATGGAACATTACAGCACAGTATAGGCCCTTCAACCCTTGACGTTGCACCAACCTGTGAAGTTAATCTGATGACCACCTAACCTACACTGTTCCATTATTATCCATATGTATGTCCAATGCCTGTTTAAATCCCTTTAACATTGGCGAGCCTACTACTGTTGCAGGCAGGCAGTTCCATGCCCCTCCTACTCTTTGAATAAAGAAACTACCCCTAATATCTGTCCGAAATCTCTCACCCCTCAATTTAAAGCTATGTCCCCTTGTGTTAGCCTTCACCATCTGAGGAAAAGAGTTCTCACTGCCCATCCTACCTAATCCTCCGATTAGCTTGTATGTCTCGACTAAGTCACCTCTCAACCTTCTCTCCAATGAAAACAGCCTCAGTTCCCTCAGCCGTTCCTTGTAAGACCTTCCTTCCATACCAGGTAACATCCTAGTAAATCTTCTCTGCACCATTTTTAAAGCTTCCACATCCTTCCCATAATGCGGTGACCAGAGCAGCACTCAGTACTCCAGGTGCGGCCTTACCAGTGTCTTGAACAGCCGAAGCATGACCTCGTGGCTCTGAAAGCCAACTCAATCCCCCTACCAACAAACGCCATACCAACATACCATGTGCCTTCTTAACAACCTTATCAACCTGGGTGGCAACTTTGAGGGATTTATGCACCACAACACAGATCTCTGTGCATCTACACTGCCAAGTGTTTTAGCCAAGTACTCTGCATTCCTGTTATACTTCCAAAGTGATGATCTAGAGTATTAGCTGGATTTCTGGATTAAGGGATAGTGACAATACTACTAAGCCATTGCCTCCCCTCAGGAAAGATGTTCTCTGTACAGCAGAGCAGAGGGTGGACTTAATGTAGAATGTGAAGGTTGTCCATCATAGCGGTTTTGTAGTTTGGGTCCACACTTTGAAATGTTGAGATGAATAAGAGCTGATGTGACTGAAACATACAAAATTCTTAGAGGCTGCTTTCCCTGGCTGGAGACTCTAAAACTGAGCAGTATAGTCTCTGGATAAAGGGCTGAATATTGAAAGACTGAAACTAGAAGGTCTTTTTAAACTAGAGGGTCTTTTTAAATTTAAAGTTGTGAATTTTTGGAATTCTACCCCAAGAGCACTGTGGATGCTCACTGAGAGTAAGCAGTGAGCCTTGTTCAAGACATGGATTGGTATATTTTTAGATTCAACATAAAGTAAAGGATGGGGATAATAAATGAGGATATTGGTAAAAGGTGGGGTAGAGGTTATGATCTTGTTGGATGGTAGAGCAGTTTGAAGGGCTGATAAGGCAAATTGTGAAGAATAACTATTTCATCAGATTCTGCAAAGTTCATGATATATTGTTATCAAGGGCTTCGTTTGTGGCTTTTTAAAAAGCAGACTCTTAATAAGAACATACTGATCTAGTGATGGATCAGCTTCTACCAAAGAAGGCTAATCAACCAGCCTGCCTGCTTGTTTTTGTATCATGTTATAGACATTCCACCCTAACTAAGTTATTTCCTCTGAGGGGACAGATTTGATGTAAAAAGAGAACATCACAATCAAGTGAACATGTCAAGTGTATCACCAAAATTTAAAGGTATGGCATTGAAGTGTTATCAAAAAGGTCACAGGACTCCACTCTGCTTTCTAGCCAGAGGCTGCCAGACCTGCTGAGTTACTCCAGCAATTTCTGTTTGTGTTTGACTTGCAGCATCTGCAGCTCTTTGCTTTTTATTTATGAAATCCCCAGGACCTGATCAGGTATACCCTAAAACACTGTGGGAAGCTAGGGAAGTGATTGCTGGGCCTCTTGCTGAGATATTTGTATCATTGGTCACAGGTGAGGTGCCAGAAGACTGGAGGTTGGCTAACGTGCTGCCACTATTTAAGAAAGGTAGTAAGGACAAGCCAGTGAACTATAGACCAGTGAGCTTGATGTCTGTGGTGGGCACGTTGGAAGGAATCCTGAGGAACAGGATGTACATGTATTTGGAAAGGCAAGGACTGATTAGGGATAGTCGCTGTGACTCTATGCATGGGAAATCATGTCTCTCAAAATTGATTGTGTTTTGAAGAAGTAACAAAGAGGATTGATGAGGGCAGAGCGGTAGACGTGATTTTTATGGACATCAGTAAAGTGTTCAACAATGTTCCCCATGGGAGACTGGTTAGCAAAGTTAGATCTCATGGAATACAGAGAACTAGCCAGTTGGATACAGAACTGGCTCAAAGGTGGAAGGCAGAGGGTGATGGTGGAGGGTTGTTTTTCAGACTGGAGCCCTGTGACCAGTGGAGTGCCACAAGGATTGGTGCTGGGTCCTCTACTTTTCAGTTATATAAACTATTTGGATATGAGCATAAGAGGTATAGTTGGTAAGTTTGCAGATGACACCAAAATTGGAGGTGTAGTGGACAGAGAAGACAGTTACTCCGGATTACAACAGGATCGTGACCAGATGGGCCAATAGGCTGAGAAGTGGCAGATAGAGTTTAATTCAGATAAATGCAAGGAGTTGCATTTTGGGAAAGCAAATCTTAGTAGGACTTACACACTTAATGGTACAGTCCTAGGAATGTTGCTGAACAAAGAGACCCTTGGAGTGCAGGTACATAGCTCCTTGAAAGTAGAGTTGTAGGTGGATATGATAGTGAAGAAGGCGTTTGGTATGCTTTCCTTTATTGATCAGATATTGAGTGCAGGAGTTGGGAGGTCATGTTGCGTCTGTACAGGATATTGGTTAGGCCACTTTTGGAATATTGCGTGCAATTCTGGTCTCCTTCCTATTGGAAGGATGCTGTGAAATTCAAAAGGGTTCAGAAAAGATTGGCAAGGATGTTGCCAAGGTTGGAGGGTTTGTGATATAGGGAGAGGTTGAACAGGCAGGGGCTGTTTTCCCTGGAGCGTCCAAGGCTGAGGGGTAACCTTACAGAGATTTATAAAATCATGAGGGGCATGGATAGGGTAAATAAACAAAGTCTTTTCCCTGGGGTGAGGGAGTCCAGAACTCGAGAGCATAGATTTAGGGTGAGAGGGGAAAGATATAAAAGAGACCTAAGGAGCAAACTTTTCTCTCTCGGGTGGTGTGTGTGTGTTGAATGGGCTGTCAGAGGAAGTGGTGGAGGCTAGTACAATTGCAACATTTAGAAGGCACTTGGATGGGCATATGAATAGGGAAGGGTTTAGAGGGATATGGGCCGGGTGTAGGCAGGTGGGACTAGATTGGGTTGGGATATCTAGTCGGCATGGATGAGTTGGACCGAAGTGTCTGTTTCCTTGCTGTACATCTGACTCTGATCACCCATTCAGACATGATCTCAAGGGGAAAATTCCCCATGTTACATCCAGTATGAGTTTATAGCTCTCTCTATTGACTCTCTAACACCCTGCAGCACTGTCTCCAATACATCTCTTGGCTACTTGGCATATTTTTCAAGTGAATCTGATAGGATATGTTAATTTGCAAAGTTTTTTGTTTTGTATGAAAAGCACTTTCCTGAAGGAAATGTTAGTTGGGAGTGGTAAAGTTGATTTTTGTTTTGTCAGTGTTTTTTGTTAGTTGTAATTCTTCAATGCTTAACTCAGCCACTTGAAAATGGTTCCATTAATCAATCGTTGAGGATTATTTTGCATGTAGAAAGTTGATAGAACCATTCCTTGATTGAGATTGTGACTACCTAGCACTTCGGCAAGGTCCACTTCAGAGACCTATGGTTTTAACTGACTTCCAATTTTAAAAAAACTTGGACTAAATTCAACACCTTTTTTTGATTAATTTCTAAACAAAACATTTTCAATCAAGTACCCCAGAGGTAATCAATCGGAGATGATTGTAGGTCAGTTAGGCATAATCTTTGACTGGAATCTTCCACCTTTGTTCAGTGTTCCTGTTGATAAATGTTCTGTGTCTTCCCTTTCGAATGCTGACATGTGGGATCATCTTCAGGGATTTACACACACTGAATATCAGGTGTGCTCTTCCTGAAGGCATGTCCTTGGTTGTTTGCTGATCCTTCATCCTAAGCTGTTTTCTTTGTTTCTGTCAGGGGTGACTTGCTATTGCTTTCCACTCTCAAGGGCAGGACAACAGGCAAGTCCCAAGTCAGTCTTAGAATAAGAATCAAATCTTCATTCCTGGTGTTAACTGGCAGCATACTCCTAACACTTAATCACCTGAGCTACCCAAGCTTCTGATATGTAGAATACAGTTTGCGAAAGCACTCACTAACAAATCCTATCATGGATATCCATCGGTGAGTTGGTGCTGAAGGTTGCCCTGTCAGATGGAAGGAATACATTCCATGCCGTCATTTTGACGAGGAGCAGGGGACGCCTTCTCTGTGTCCTGGGCTGAATATTTATCTCTCAACCACCCACCGCTTTTCGTTTTAGAAAATAGGTTGATTATTTTGGCCGTACTTTAGCAAACCTACAGATTCAGGGCTCCCAGCTCTCCCATTCAGTGTCTCTTGACCTGCTCAAAAATTGAGGCCACCTTCACTGAATCATGGTCTTTCTGTCAGTGTCCCAAACAATACTATTCTTGGGTTTGTCCTGTTCAACTGTAGGATAGACCTAATAAATGTAGTGGTACTGTGGAGGAAGTGCTGTCCAAAACTTTGATTTCAGATCCCATGGAGTCTCATGGCATCAGGGCAAACATGGGCAAGGAAGCTTCCTCATGGTTACTACTTACATACTCCTGATGATGAAGGTAGCAAGGATGCAGTGTACTCTGTGGGAGATTTTAATGTCCCTCACCAAGGGTGGTAGCACCAAAACTGACCAAACTGGTCAAGCCCTGAAGGACAAATCAACCACACTGGAAACCTGATTGGTCATTAGAAAAGTGGGCAAACTTGTTTGATTCTGCCTTCTACTGCATCTGTCAATGATAAGTTGGGAGTGGTTAATGCTCAGTCCTTTGTAGAAGCCTAATCCTGACTTAACATTGGAAGGTATGATCAATGTGTCATGTATACTAGCACCACATTAGATGCAGAAAAAAATCGATCCCCCAAGTTGCAGTATCCGTGAAGTCCTGTGCGCTATCAGCAGTACAACTGTTATCAGCCACATTCTGTAACCTCATGGCCTGAGAAGTCCCATCACTCTTACGTTGTCAGAAGTCACATGACAACCAGCCTCCGGCAACTGTCTGTGTGGGATTTGCACATTCTCCCCATGTCTGCGTGGGTTTCTGCAGGGTGCTCCAGTTTCCTCCCACAGTCCAAAGATGTGCAAGTTAGGTGAACTGGCTATGCTAAATTGCCCATAGTGTCTGGGGATGTGTAGGTTAGATGCATTAGTCGGGGGGTAGAAGGTGTGGGTCTGGGTGGGTTACTCTTAGAGTCGGTGTGGACTTGTTGGGCCAAATGGCCTGTTTTCACACTGTAGGGATTCTATGATTTATGTAAACCAGGTTATAGTCCAACAGGTTTATTTGAAATCACAAGCTTTTAGAGCAGCAATTTCAAATAAATGTGTTGGACAGTAACCTGGTGTTGTGACTTCTGACTTTGTCCACACTGGTCCAACAGCAGCACCTCCACATCAACTCTTCCATGGAACCTGCATTCAATGAAGACTATAGGGGAGTATGAGGGAGAGGGAGTATGAGGGAAGTTATAATACGGGACCACATACAAGCTTAACAGTAGAAGTAAGGACCTACAGACAGCTAATGTAACAGATGAAAATTCTGCAGTCTTGCACATTCAGTCTGAATGGTAATGGTCAGTTAAACAATTAACTGGAAGAAGAGGTTCTGAAATAATTTTTTTAATAACAACGGAGTCCAGAAGCCAAACGTAGATGATCCATTGTGGACTCATCACTGATGCCACTGGACAGACCATTTGATTCCCTCCATGTGATCTCAAGAAATGACAATGAAAACAGTCATCTATCTAAACATCACCTCAACTTGAGCCCTGAATACTTGTGCTCCAAAAATCTGTTTCTGACTAAGCTGTTTCAGTTGAGCTACAGCACCAACATCCTGCCAGCAAAGTGTGGAAACTTAATTGGGCAAGTCCTGGGTGAAAAACGGCAGAAGTCCATCCTGGCTAGTACACTGTGGAATGTGACACAGATACTGTTATCAAATGACACTTCTTTCCCCTTCAGTAACCTACTTACTGATGCATTGCTTGAGTTCTGCCAAGGCCACTTACCTGCAGATCTTATTCCAGCCTCAACCCAAATATGGATAATTAAAGCTGAATTCCAGAGGTAAGGAGAGAATGACTGCCCTTAACTTGTTTGCCGAGTGTGGCTTTACGGAGCCCTAGTGAAAATGAAGTCTGTGGTACTGGGGGTGGGGAGGCGACTTTCCATTGGCTAGAAGTCAGCCTGGCACAAAGGAAGATGGTTATAGTTGCTGGAGGCCAGTCTTGTCAGACCCAGGGCATCATTGAAGGAGTTTCTCAGCCATTATTCCAACACTCAACACTCGCTCCATATAAACATCCATGCATGGTAGCAGCAGTGTATGCTGTCTACAGAGTTCATAGCACCTTCCTGATCTTTACCATCTGGAAACAGAAGGGCAGCAGTCACGTGGAAATGCCACAACTAACAGGTATCCTTCAAAGTCTCATACCATCTTTGACTTGGGAAAAATACTGTTCGCTGGAAGAATCCTACATTTCCTACTCCCACTGAGTGGACTTACACTACATAGACTGCAGCAGTTCAAAACAAAAGCTTGTCAGCGTCATCTTGATGGCAAATGGTGCTGGATAACTAATGCCTGGGACATTCAGTGAACAACTGATAGAAACAAATGAGTTTAGGCAAATAGGGATAGCAGGATGTTCATGTGGAGCACAAATAGCACCGTAGATGCGTTTGATCAATTGGCTACCAATGTGCTTGCTGTATGTACTTTGTAATTCAATATAAATGCAAACCTAATTAGATTGAACCATTTCCTGTTGCAGTGACACCATTTCACAATAGATCAGTAACTAACTGGAAAAGAAGTAAATTAGACAACTGAAGGTCATTGGTTTTCTGTCAAGGAGTGTATTGATTTTACTGTTACCTTCCTGCTACTCCAGGACTGTCAAAAGATCAGGATTTGCCTTCCGATCAGGAATATGTTCCAAATCTTTGGACCTGTTCAAAGTGACAGATTTGAATCTATCTCTCAGCTTTTATTTTTAGCATTTTTGCATTTGTGCATTTATATTTAATTGTATTCTGTCTGTGAACCGGGAATGTGTACGATGTCTGGCAATCATCATTGCCAATCAGGATCATGCCTTAAATCCTTTTAGAAGCAACAAAGCAAATATTTTTAATAATGGAGGGCAGCGAGAGGGATGAAGATATTTTCTTGAGCTGATCTGGAATGCCCAGCCAATAATAACGTCTGTGTTGTTAAACTCTGATTAATTTGAGGAAAGGCACCAGAAGAAATGCAAATTAAACAGACAGTGCATGACGTTTAGTATACTGAAGTAGGCTATTTGGCCCTGGCAGACTGGTGTTTTCCACACAAGCATCCCCTCACCATACTTATTTTATCAGCATATCTTTCAATGTTCATATTCTGTTCACAGAAGATGAATTAAAGGCCACTGATTCACTTTTCTTCACTTGAACCTGACTGATCCTCAATGGAGTAAGAATCAAATGAGGTTGACGTTGCTGCCATTTTGGTTCATTTTGATTAGCTCAGACACACCCTCATTCCACCTTATCGCAGCACCAATAACCATTTACTGAATCCACAATATATTTCACTGGATTGTCATGTAACTGGCTGGGTTTTGAATTAATTGACTGATGACTAGTTGCTGTTGAATAGAATAACTACAGTTCCAAATCTGAGCAGACCCATCTGGCTGCTCACCCTCCACATGGGGAATTCAGAAGCTTCGTCTGTGTTAATTGCTATAGATACAATAGTAGAAACAAGTTGCGTTTTTCTTTATACAGCATTGAAAGCTTGATTTCTAATCTCCCAAGGTGCTTTGTAGAGGCATCAGACAACATTTGACAAAAGCCACAAAGGGGATGCTAGGGCAGATGACCAGAGGTTTATGCAAAAAAGTACATTGCAAAATGAACTCAAAAGGAAGACTTGCATCTCTATCAGGACCACAGTATATCATGACCAGTTAATACCCCTCCCGTTATGATATTGGTGTACTGAAGGGGGGGGGCCTTCAAGGAGAGTTGGAGGTTTATGGAGTGATTCCTCAAGGTTTGTACCTCTTGCTGCCATTGACAGGCATGTCACCACCAACTATAAAAATTAGGGATGTGCAAACAGCTCGTGTTGGAGTGCGGACATCTCCAAGGGTGATTCGGGTTGACAGCGAGATCACAGATGGAGAAAGCGTGCAGAGGTTTTGGAAACCAGGATGAGAATTGTAACCTGAAGGTATTGCATAACCAGAAACTAGTCTTGATACATGAACAGACTTTGATGCAGTTTAGGTTTATGGAGGATGAAAGAAGTGAGGTTAATGTGGAAAGCATTGGGATATTAAATCAGTGGAACGAAAATCAACTGAAATTTGTGCCCCATTTGCTTTCAGTCTATTTCATCATCCCAACCTCTATCCCTGTCCTCTTAAAGTCTGGGTATAGTGAAGTCATGAATGAGGGTTTCCAGAATAGTTGATCTGAGAGAATAACAAAGGTAAATGATGTCAAAGCTCTAGTAATGCATGTAGAACATGGTGCTATGGAACAGGCCAGACTCCCTCAACTCACTTCAAGAAAGTAGCCCAGACCCTAACTTTGCTAGTTGTTTTAAACAGGTATAATGTGGATATTCCACGAGGGATGCAGCTGGTCAAACCACTCAGTTTTAAACAAAACAGAATCTAGTTACCAGATTGCCGAATGAAACACAAACAGAAGAGAACAGAATATAGAATAACGTCACCTATCCAAAAGCATGACAGATTATTGCAACTTAATGATCCAAAATCTTACAAAAATCCCCATACACACCTCTAGGCAAAAAAGGCAAAGTCAAACACAGGATCATGAGAGAGATTCAACATCATCTTCCATGTCACTGTTTCTTGGATCAGCAGCCTCAAAGAACAGCCAGAGTACTAAAAAACCAAACCAAACCAGAGAAAAGCTGAGCTGGGAGAACTGGCCACTCCCCTTTCATTATACAAGTGTTGTTTTAAACTTGAAAGCCTTTTGTCTGAGGCAGTATCTATTAACTATAATCAAATGGGCTCTAAAACCCTTCACACCCTAGACTTTTCAGAATCACTGCTTTTTCAACCTCTTAGGGTGGAGGGAGCCAAGGACAGCATAACCTTGCTAAAGGATCAGCATTGTCACATAAGCTGGGGTCACAGGATAATGAATAAACCGTTTAGAACTGATGAAAAAGGTGTTCATCCAGACAGTGGTGAGCCAATGGAATTCGCATCCACAGAAAGAAATCAAGGCCCAAACATTGCATAATTTCAAAAAGGAGTTGCATATAGCACTTGAGGCAAAGGATCAAGAGATTTTGGGGGCGTGAGGGAAAAGCAGGAACAGGCTATTGAATTGGATCATCAGCCATGATTATAATGAATGGCAGAGCAGGCTAGACGGAATGAGTGACCTACTCCTATTTTCAAAGTTAAAAATCATAACACCAGGTTTATTTGGAAGCACTAGCTTTCGGAGTGCTGCTCCTTTTTATTAGGTGGTTGTAGTTGTGATCAGGTGATCCTATTTGCAATGTTTCTAAATTAGAGTTCCTTTCCTGGCAAAAGAAAAGACTGAGGAATGGTCTAATTGAGGCCTTCAAGATAAAGGAAAGTATTTCCAGGGCAGTGTGGCGGCTCACTGGTTAGCACCAGAGTCCCGGATTCAATTCCATCCTCGGGTGACTGTGTGGAATTTGAACATTCCCCCATGTCTCCTTTTGGGTGCTCCGCTTTCCTCCTGTAGTCCAAAGAATGTGTAGGATAAGTGGAATGGCCTTGATAAATTGCTTGTTATTTCCAGGGGTGTGCAGGTTAGGTGGATTAACCATGGGAGATGGAGGGTTTCAAGGATAGGGGTGGACAGGTAGGTTTGGGTAGGATGCTGTTTGGAGGGTTGTTGTGGACTCAATGGGCTGAATGGCCTGCTTCCACACTGTAGGCATTCTATTGATTCTACCTGGTGAGAAAATCTAACATCAGGAGTCATGAATACAAGAAGCATTAAATCCATTAGGATACTTGTTGAAATGTATTCACTTTTAGTGGTAAGAAATGTGGACCTACCCCACAATGCAGTAGAGACATAGGTAAGTAGAAGTTACATCACAGATGAAATGAAGCTCACAAAGGGCCCCTCTGATGGGGCCCACTCACGAGAATCTGCTTCCTTGCTGAAGATTTAATGTGACTTGATGTACCTTTTGACAATTGCTTTTTTTCTCTCTGTACTGAAGGCATTACTTTATTTCTCTAGCCACATCACAATGCTCTAAACTTGGCATCCGTTATCTCTAATTGTTTTTCATTATGCTTGCAGCTGATCCAATGCTGACTCTTGTTACAGATTGCTGCTTAGTACACAGCACACTGACTCCTCACACCCATTCCACCATTGCCATTGTTGGCATCAATTGACACAACGTCAATAGATAAATAGAAGTCTTTAATACCCACAAGTGGGGAGCAGCCAAATAAAGCAAAAAATACTGTGGATGCTAGAAAACTGAAATGCAAGCAGAAAATGCTGGAAAATAGTCAGCAGGTCAGATAGCTTTTCTGTTTGTTTTTGTGATTTTTTTTAAAAGGTTTAGCCCTACATTCAATGGCTTCTATCAGAACTGGGAGATAGTTCAAGGATTGAGCAGCTTACAGCAAATACAGGGAGAGGGGTGGGGGGAAAGGGTTGGCAAGAACATTAAGTCTGCAACAGAATGGAAGGAGAGATTTAAATGGTGCAAGACCAAAGGTTTACATAAAGGAACATTAAACTACTGTACCTGTCTATAAATGATTGCAATTAGAGTCAACTGTTTCTAATTTGCTCATTTTTAATGAGCTTATTTTTCCACTTAGTGTGCACATCAAGAGTGGGGGGTGGGGTGGGGGGGGGGAGGTATTATGCAATAGCGATTGTTCGCTGAACTCTGTCCCGTTTTGAGAGAAGAGGAAATTAAATATTCCTTGTGAAAGCACAGCCTGGGGCTGAAATATCCCAGTGCTTATTCTTGCAATTTATTTCACATTTCAGCAGAGCAATGCTGAGACAGGGGAATGTCATCTGGGGATAAAAGGGTCAGACCAACATCTAAGACTCTGACTGATTTAGTTCATTGTGCAACCTTTCTTTGTTTTTTTATTGGTACTCCCAACAGGAGTCCCGATCCTGGGGATTTTCAGAGTAGGCAATGGCTGCTTCCTAGTTTCCAGCTTTGGGTTGATGTGATTGATTCCCTGCTCTTGCCATGCTGCCATAATGGCACAGAGGCCATTGGGCCCATTGAGTTCTTGCTGGCTCTTGCATGGATCTCAAGCAGTTCCACTTGTCCCATTCTCCTGCTCTATCTTTGTGGAACTGAGATTTAGTTTCCTCTAAAATTCACCCAATTAACTTTTTTAAAAAAATCAACGTTCACCTCCGTCTTCATCACTGTTTGCAGGCAGTGTGTTTCAAGTCTTTACTGCCTGCTCAAAAAAATGAGGCTTTATCTTGCATGTATGCTCTTGCTTAAAAAAAACTTAAATCTGGCAATGCATAGAAAATCCTCTTGTACCATCAGGTGAGGAAACCAGCCTTCCTTTTTCTAAAACTGTCTACAACTCTCTCAAATATCCCCTCATTCATCTTTTGTTCCAAGAAGAACATCTCTAGCCTCTCCAATCTAACCTTTTTTGTATCAAATCTCTTATCTCTTCCATCATTCTGCTCCATCATCACCGCACTGTCTCAAGGATATTCTTTCCTTTTCTAAAGCGTAGACTCAGCCCAGCTATCATTAAATAGAATGGAGAGGATTCTGAAGAAGTTTCCCAGCCTAGTACGAGCAATGAGGGACATGAGTTGTGCAAGTGGGGAGAAGTTGTTTAGTCTACTTAGAAAGTTTGTAAAGTCATGGAGTTTTGATAGACAAAGGAAGGAGAAACTATTTGCACTGATAGGACAGAAATTTGAGATGAGTTGGGAAAAAAACCTGGATCAGGCAATTGTGTAAAATGCAAAATGTCCAGATTACAGAGGAGGAAGTGCTGGATGTATTGAAATGGTTAAAGGTGGATAAATCCCCAGGACCTGATCAGGTGTACCCAAGAACTCTGTGGGAAGCTAGAGAAGTGATTGCTGGGCCTCTTGCTGAGATATTTGTACCATCGATAGTCACACGTGAGATGTCGGAAGACTGGAGGTTGGCAAACATGGTATCACTGTTTAAGAAGGGTGGTAAAGACAAGCCAGGGAACTATAGACCGGTGAGCCTGACCTCAGTGGTGGGCAAGTTGTTGGAGGGAATACTGAGGGACAGGATGTACATGTATTTGGAAAAGCAAGGACTGATTAGGGATAGTCAACATGGCTTTGTGCTTGGGAAATCATGTCTCTTAAACTTGATTATTTTTGAAGAAGTACAAAGACGATTGAGGGCAGAGCATTAGATGTGATCTGTATGGACTTCAGTAAGGCGTTTGACATGGTTCCCCATGGGAGACTGATTTAGCAAGGTTAGATCTCACGGAATACAGGGAGAACTAGCCATTTGGATACAGAACTGGCTCAAAGGTAGAAGACAGAGGGTGGTGATGGAGGGTTGTTTTTCAGACAGGAGGCCTGTGACCACCACAAGGTCTGGTGCTGGGTCCTCTACTTTTTGTCATTTACATAAATGATTTGGATGCGAGCATAAGAGGCACAGTTAGTAAGTTTGCAGATGACACCAAAATTGGAGGTGCAGTGGAAAGCGAAGAGAGTTACCTCCGATTACAACAGGATCTGGACCAGATGGGCCAATGGGCTGAGAAGTGGTAGATGGAGTTTAATTCAGATAAATGCAAGATGCTGCATTTTGGGAAAGCCAATCTTAGCAGGACTTATACACTTAATGGTAAGCTCCTAGGGAGTGTTGCTGAACAAAGAGACCTTCGAGTGCAGGTTCATAACTCCTTGAAAGTGGAGTCGCAGGTAGATAGGATAGTGAAGAAGGCGTTTGGGGTCAGGGAGTCCAGAACTAGAGGGCATAGGTTTAGGGTGAGAGGGGAAAGATATTAAAGACACCCAAGGGGCAACTTTTTCAGAGAGGGTGGTATGTGTATGGAATGAGCTGCCAGAGGAAGTGGTGGTGGCTGGTACAATTGCAACATTTAAGAGGCATTTGGATGGGTATATGAATAGGAAGGGTTTGGAGGGATATGGGCCGGGTGCTGGCAGGTGGGACTAGATTGGGTTGGGATATCTGGTCGGGTTGGACGGAACGGTCTGTTTCCATGCTGCACATTACTATGACTCTGAGTAAGCATTTTTACACAGCAAGTTCTTTTTAATCTAGAATGCACCATATGAAAGGCAAATTCAACAGTAGCTTTCAAAGAGGAATTGGATTAATAGAACCACTGCAGGATGCCATCAAGCCTGTGCTGGCTTTCTGAAAGGAGAAAGTGAGGACGGCAGATGCTGGAGAGTCCGTCTAAAAGTGTGGCGCTGGGAAAGCGCAGCAGGTCAGGCAACGTCTGAGGAGCAGGAGAGCCAATGTTTCGGGCACCTTCTGATGAAGGGCTTAAGCCCGAAACATCGGCTCTCTTGCTCCTCAGATGCTGCCTGACCTGTGATTTTTCCAGTGCCACATTCTTTGACTCTGGTTTTCTGAAAGAGCAGTCTAGCTGGTCCCATTCCCTGCCTGTTTCCCCAGAGTTCTGCAAGTTCTTTTAGTTCAGGTGCTTATCCTGTTCACTCATGGAAATCAGGATTGAACCTGCCTCCACCACCCTTTCTCAGGCAGGATAATTGAAATCACTCAGTACATTAAAATATTTTTAATCCATTATCTTTCAGTCCCCCACTCCCCACTGACTTCAACTCTGGTCAGCTGGTTCCCGATCATCAACACTGGAAGGGGGCTCCTTTTCAGAGCTGTGGAAGGACACCTAGTGGGACTACTTCACAGCTCTTTCAAAGAGCTAGCACAAAGACAATGGGCTGAATGGCAGGAGAGGGATGTTGTAGGATGATGTGGGAAGAGTTAATTTGGATGACAGCCCTGTCTGATTGTGTGACTGTCACCATGTGCTCCCCTCCCTCTTGTTTGTTTTGTCTCTTAGTTGGGGGTGGATATATTAAGTCGTCCTATAATCCCAAGGCATGGCTCCGCCTGTTTCCAAATGAAATGTTGTAAAATTAAATACACACAGCCTTTGAGCATGATCATCTTTCCTACATTACAAGTGAGAAAGCACTGTTCCTGTTTTTGAATATTCAGATCTATATTAATGTAAATATGGAATACAAACAGAAGATTGTTCTTCATTTTATATGTACAAGCGCTTCTTAGTACAAGCGACTGCATCTGGATTTACAATGGATAATCATTGATATACTGCAGATGCAAAATCTCTGTCAGAATTGACATTGAGCTGGTAATGATACTGTGAAATGTCAAATGCTAACCTTTTGGTTAACAAATGATTGTAGATCCAACGATGTACAAGTGTTAAAATACTGCACACTATACATTGCTTCCTACATGAAAATATTTGCATTTCATATTCACCATGACCGGTAATGTTAAAATGCTAGTTACTGCCTGAAATGTATTCTGCGTTTGGAAATAGATATGGATAGTTTTTTTAAAAAACCATCATTTTATTTACTTTAAAACAAGATCCAACTCTCTCCCACCACAAAAGAGCACACTTTTTAAAATTTCAAATACAGGCTTCAGTTCAATGTTACATTGAAATGTAAGCAAATCAATTCACCCCTTCAGCTGACCCAGCCTGACAGTCTCCATAAATCTGAATGAAGTGAAAATACTCTTGCCACTGGACGAGTACAGCTCTAGCACTGCTTTATTCTGGGTGGGGTCGATCTTAAAGCTAGCCACCATCTTCGGCCTTCATTCTCTTGAATGCCGACATTCGGTGGCTGGAGTGTGAACCATCCACGTGAATCACTGCAACAAATTACCAAGGCTTCTTTGGTACCCTCCCAGATTGATTAGATTAGATTACATTACAGTATGGAAACAGGCCCTTCGGCCCAACAAGTCCACACTGACCCGCCAAAGCGCAACCCACCCATACCCCTACATTTACCCCTATACCTAACACTACGTGCAATTTAGCATGGCCAATTCACCTGACCTGCACATCTTTGGACTGTGGGAGGAAACCGGAGCACCCGGAGGAAACCCACGCAGACACGGGGAGAACGTGCAAACTCCACACAGTCAGTCGCCTGAGACGGGAATTGAACCCGGGTCTCTGGCGCTGTGAGGCAACAGTGCTAACCACTGTGCCAACGTGCCCCCCTCCAAGCAACACTCTGTCCTGACTTAGAGGATTCTACATAGAATCATGCAGTACAAAAAGAAACCTTTTGGTCAAAACTAGTCCTACGTATGTGTTTTATCCATATTCCTCTCCGTCTTACAAAAGCCAGTCATGAGGAAGGGTCACCAGACCTGAAACATTACCTCTGATTTCTCTTCACAGATGCTGCCAAGCCTGCTGAGCTATTCCAGCAATTTGTTATTGTTTCCTCTAAAGCTTTCCTATTCAAGTGCCTATCCTATTCATGGGCGGCACGGTGGCACAGTGGTTAGCACTGCTGCCTCACAGCGCCAGAGACCTGGGTTCAATTCCCGCCTCAGGCGACTGGCTGTGTGGAGTTTGCACGTTCTCCCCGTGTCTGCGTGGGTTTCCTCCAGGTGCTCCGGTTTCCTCCCACAGTCCAAAGATGTGCAGGTCAGGTGAATTGGCCATGCTAAATTGCCCATAGTGTTAGGTAAGGGGTAAATGTATGGGTGGGTTGCGCTTTGGCGGGTCGGTGTGGACTTGTTGGGCCGAAGGGCCTGTTTCCACACTGTAAGTAATCTAATCTAATCTATCCAAATGTCTACTTTAAATTGTACCCGCATTCCACACTTCCTCTGGCAGTTCACTCCATATACGAATCACCTTCCGTGAAAAAGATGCCCCTTATGTCCCTTTTAAATCTTTCTTTCTCCTCTCCCCTTAATATGCCCACTAGTTTTGAACTCTTGCCCCACGCCAAGGAAAGATGTTTTGCTATTCACCTTATCGTGCCCCTCACGATTTTATAAACATTTTATATGGTCACCCTTAACCTCTGATGCTCCAGTGAATAAAGTTTGAGACAATCCAGCCTCTCCTTGTAACTCAAACCCTCCTGATACTGTTTAAATTAACCTTTGGGGTTAATCAATCCCTGACAAGTGATCGTTGAACTGTTATCAATAACATGATAGTCATGGCTTGTCAGATTTCTTTTTCTGTCTCTCTCATGCATTTTCTGGTTTTAACTTCAACAAAGGGCAGTCAGTCTTACCTCATCCATCATGAGATGCTCCAGATAAGACAATGGAACATTACTGCTGGTGATTCCACTGTCCTATAGTACAAGAAATATCTTTAGAATTTTTTTCTCCAAAAGGTAGTCAAGGCTGGATCTTGAAATGTATTCATGGCTGAATTAGGTTGATTTTTGATCGACAAGGAAGTCAAAGTTATTGGATGCAGGTGAGAGCACAACTGGATGAGCCATGGTTTTATTGAATGGTGGGGCAGATTCAAAGAGCCAAATGGCCTACTCCGACCTTTTTAAGTTATTGGTTGCATCTAACTTTCAATCGAACACACTTGCAGACTAGTTGGTGTCAATAAATTCTAAAATGTGATTGAAATAGAAACCCAGCAGTTCCGTGGTTGGTTAATAGCTGGACTGTAATCTGAGTGGATTCATCCCAGAGCAATTGGATGAGAATCACCTACCATTTTTGCTGGCTGTATATCTGCCAGGCTGTTGACATTGTTCTAATGACAGCATATGAAGAAGACTTGCACAAACTAATCAATATAGTTGTAATGTTTAACTTATCTTATTTTTCTATATGATCTATGAATAACCATAAGGTAATGTACCTTGTTTCTTTATTTCTGTTTGGTATCTAAGATTTGTACCTGTACTTTGTACCCAAGATTGTGCTGTGTGGGGTGACATTTTAATCTTGCCCTGTATTTTTGTACTTGAGTACATGTGACGATAAACCTAATTCTAAAACCATCTAAACGAAACTGATAAAAATGGATTTACGGTCAACTGCAAGAAAATGTACACTAATGACAAAGACAAAGGACATTCCAATTTGTAACCCTACATTAATGGAATTGCTTTTGTTCATTTCTTTGCTATTATTTGGTTGAAATCCGAGGACTTCTGTCTGAACAACAATGAAGGTGTGCCAAGATCATATTGATTAATGCTCACTAATACCTTTTCAGACCATCCGAGACTGGCAACAAATTGTCACCATACCAGAGATGAGCGAATTCTGGAGACATAAGATCATATGAAATAGAATGAATTTAAAACAAGTGTATGTCTCACTGACTGAACAATAAACAATGCCCTGTTTTTGGCCGTCTCTTTCTAAGTCCCCAGTAAAATAGTTATTCAGCCTGTCATTGTCAGTGCTGGACACTTCAAAAGGTGCAAACTCTCCGAAACTGAAGAAAAAAACATGGAATCTGCTTTTAAAATTCAACAATTATCATGTAATATTCTAGTCTCCTATGCTCCTCATCACCTATGTACTCAACATAAAAGACCAGCGTGTTATAGGTAAACACAAAGTTGCCATTCTCCTGATGGACCATAGTGCTACTTTCTCATTAGAGAGAGGACCGATTTTAACCTGGGGGTTGCCATACCCCAGATGAGGGGACCAGTTGAGATGGAGAATCTTTCTTGGTAAATTTGGCCAGTGCAGGAATTGATTCCACGTTGTTGGCATTAGATTGCAATGCGGAATAGCCATACAGCCAGCTGATCTGACCAATTTGTGTGTGGTAATATAAAGGAAAAATGACGGAGTGACTGGTTTTTTTTTGGATTGCTGGAATCTTGGAATTCTCCTCCTAATGGCATTGTGTGTCTACTATGTCAAAAGGGTTATAGCTGTTCAAGGCGACGCCAACTTATCACCTTCCCATGTGAATGATCGAATCTAGTCCATTCACACACCGTGGCATTTACGTAATCTCCTGGGACACATGAAAGGCCAGATCAAAATCCAGGTCAACTTTGGGGAAAGATTCAGGAAAATTGCTTCTAGGGAATCATGTGGTTTGACAACTCTCTGCTGCACCCCCCTCAACAAGCTTACATCAGCTGCTTGAGCCAGGAGCCAGTTGTACAGGCCCACTATATTCTGGGAAGCAACCACCTCCATGGATTGCCTACTATTTTTGGTCTTCACTGTAAACTGGATGTCTGGTCATTTGAGGTGGATACTTGTGGGAGCATGCTGTGCACAAACTGACTGCAATGTTTCCTCCTGTAGGATAGCAAGTGCTATTCAAAAAGCACCTAATTGACTGACTCTAAAATGCTTTGCTATGTCATGCGATTGTGAAAGGCGCCACATAAATGCCAGTCATGCTCTTAACAAATGAGGTACAGTAGTGTAAAGGGAGAAATGGCACAAGATCTAAATGTCTCCCATAACAATGTTATTGGATTAAAACTGACTGTGGATGGTGTCGTGTTTTCAAATTAGGCTGAAGGTTTCTGTTAAAATGACAAATATTTGACCTCAGAATAATAAATATTCATAAAATAGAAATTGCTGCCAAAGATGCTCTCCTCTCTGTGGAATAAACTCCAAAACAGAGTAATTTATTTTTAATATATTACAAGAAAGGTTTGTTTTGAGTCCCCATGATTACTTTATGCCTTGAGAAAAGAATTAATGAGATCTCTGTTCTCCCATTGAAAGCTTTTGATGTTCAATGGCTTCTAGCTACAGTGGTAATAGCAAATTATCCATAACCTGTTCCCATCTTTCAGTATACTGGCTGAATAGCCATTCTAAATCTGGCATGGCCAGTGCTGACCCATCATTACCAACAGGGTGGGTCCTGTTTAGTTGGAGAGAGCTTTAGAAAGGGATGATCTAATGCAGTAACAGATGAGGTAATGAATTCTGCTGGGGCACTGAGAGCTTAGCTGTGTTTGTGTGCTTGTGTGACCGAGTGGAAGAATTAAGCTGCATTGTTTTTTTTTTGTCTGTCCTTTTAATTGACGCTGTGATAGATTCGAAGATGAGCTTTACATTGAGGGAAACAAACTAAGGCCGAGATCTGGATCTTAAACTGAAGGTACGTGGCAAAATCGGACCAGGAATGCTTTTGTCTGCCCCCATTATGAGTAGGGAGTCTGTGAGTAAAGTCCAGTAAGGCTGGCAAATTGGAGACCTTGCCCATGGTAACGGTTAGGTGAATTCCTGCCTGCCAGGTTGGTCGACAGTGTGGTTGGGGACTGGAGAGTCTGGAACTGAAGTATGAATTCCCATCCGAAGCAGCAACCAGGAATCCATCAAGCTGGACCGCAGGCAGTTGGCTTGAGGGAAAAATGGGGTGGTGGGGGGTGAGGGAGAGAGAATTCAGAGCTGCAATTTGATGGAGAGAGCAGTTTGTGGATTTGAATGCTGTCATAATTGGGATTGTTGTGAAGGTGTCAATCTGCAGTTGGGGTGAGTGGGCATTTTGGAATGGAAGGCCTTTGTGTCTGATCATTTTGAGGGATGAAGTGGGTGGTAGGAGTTGGGTTTGCCCACTGTTGGATAGTGTACATGGTGAAAAGGGGCAGTTTGACTTTTAGAATTCCAAGGTTTCCTCTTGCAGCCTGGAGCTTACTTTCTTTCTCTGACATGTAGAAAATGTGAAAATGAGTTTAAACCTTGCTGTTTGGGACTTTTTTTTTTGGCCTGAGATTTGGCTCAAAATTATGACTTGAACCAATGCGGGTGCTCTGTCTCTGCATTCCCTGTCATCTGCATTCTCTCAGTCTCTGACACAATCTCTTTGCTGCCTCACCTTTTTCCCTCGACTTGCCCCTCAGTCTCTCCCTTTCTCCCCTACTCGTGTTCCAGCTGCAAATTGCAGATATGTCTCTGATAATCAAATGGACTTGAATCCAAAGTTTAAAAGAGTTCCCCTGTTTCCTTTTGACTATTGTTCTGCTTGACTGTGGTTTTGTACATTCATTGTGTTTAGCTAAAAATTGGAGGGTAGCTGTAGACTGCATCAGTGGACTAGTCACATGGCAGGGCAGTGGCAAATAGAATTTGACAAAGGTAAGCGGCAGATAAAGGACTTGGGGGTGGGCTAACCAGGCAAGGAATAATACTAATAAATGGTAGGACTATCAAAAGTAATAAAGTTGGAAGGGATTTTAGTGTACTCGAAATCCTGCAAGTAGCAGGGAGGTATGGTGATTAAGACGGCATGGGGACACTTATGTTTTATGCCTTGGCTAATGAATGCAAAAGCAGGGAGAGATTGCTAGAACTGTGTTTTTAAAACACTAGGCTATACCTGTAGCACTGCATGCAATTCTTGTCATCACATTTATAGGAAGGATGTAATTGCACTAGAGAGGTACAGAGGAGATTTTACCAGGATGCTACCAAGGCTGGAGGGTCTGAGCTAGAGGTAACATTGGATAGATTGGGGTCATTTTCCTTTTAAAGCAGTGAAGATTGAGAGGGGACCTGACAGTGGTGTACAAAGTTGAGGGTCATAAACCGAGCAGTTGGGAAGGCGCTTTTTAAATTAGTTGATTCAATAACCGGGGGCCATAGATTTACGATAAGTAGTGGCTGAGAGAAGATTTATTTTCCCACTTAATGGGTAGTGGAAGTCTGGACCTCACTCCTTGAAAGGGTGATTAAGTCACAAACTCTCAAAACATTGTGAAAATATAAATATTGCTCTAACATTCTAGGCATGTGGGCCAATAGGTGAAAAATCAATTAGTCTAGTCAGATCTTTGACCAGGACAAATTGGGCTGAATGATTTCCTTCTGTACTGTAAATGTTTTTGAGATTTTTCTAAATTGCCGTGCTTTAACATCTTTAACACTGGTATTACCACCTTCCCTGTGACAGACGTCAGCCTAACTGGTCTGTAGTTCCCTGCTTTCTATCTCCCTCCCTTTTTGAACAGTTCGCTATATTTTCAACTCTATTGGAGCCTTCCCCAAATCTAGGGAATTTGGAAAATTAAAGCCAGACTCCTCCCTCCCCTTCCTAGACCTCTCCATTTTTATCTTGGGCGACTGACTCAACACAGACATTTACTACAAACCGACCAACTCTCACAGCTACCTAGATTACACCTCCTCCCACCCTGTCCCTGTAAAAACATCATCCCATATCCCCAATTCCTTCGCCTCCGCCGCATCTGCTCCTAGGAGGACCAATTCCATTACCGAACAACTCAGCCTCCTTCTTCAAAGACCACAATTTCCTCTCCGACGTGGTCGATGATGCTCTCCACTGCATCTCCTCCACTTCCCGCACCTCTGCCCTTGAACCCCGCCCCTCCAATCGCCACCAGGACAGAACCCCACTGGTCCTCACCTTCCACCCCACCAACCTCCGGATACATC
>NC_057725.1:25634119-25647758 GCF_004010195.1 Chiloscyllium plagiosum | reverse complement strand
TCCCCCCTACCTTTTATCTCAGCCCGCTTGGCACACCAGCCTCATTCCTGAAGAAGGGCTTATGCCCGAAATGTCGATTATCCTGCTCCTCCGATGCTGTCTGGCCTGCTGTGTTTTTCCAGCACCACATTTTTCAACTCTGGTCTCCAGCATCTGCAGGCCTCACTTTCTCCTGCCCAGAACATTAGCTGAGTTTCTGGATTAATAGTCCAATGATGATACGACTAGGCCATTGTCTCCCCATATAGTAGGATAGAATTCAAAAGAAAACTCTTTAGCTGTAATAATATCAGGTCAATTGTAGTGCTGTTAACTGAGATCAACTAAGTCTTTCCCATGGTCATGAGGAAGAGACATTTTAATTTACTTGCCAAATCTGCAACACTCCAGCATTCACATTCTAATTGGACTAATCTTTCTCTTTCACTTCGGTGTCAGTCTATCTATCTGTCTGTCCCATATTCAGTTATATGATGGAATCGGCCATGAGCGATTTAAAACAGGTTATGTTCATCCATTGAATTTGCTGCTTTTTCTTTTTTTAAAAAAAGAATAGATACACAGAAAATAAGGAAGCCGGGGGAGACAAAATTAATTAGTTCTGCCTTCTAATTAGTTCCATGCTTCCTCTGGGCTTAAAGTATAATAATTGGAATAAAATTAATGTTGGAGCATGGGGATCGGGAATAGAGTCTAGTTTTGTGTGGGAAATGCTATGGATTGTGTGGAGGGGTGTAGATTGGCATGGAGATTGTGACATGGGAATTGGGGGGGGAAGGACATGAAGTGGCATGGATGAGTTGCCCTCTAAATTTTGTTATGCATGACTGATTCATTTGAATGCACATGCACACACTACCCCTCTTCCCCTTTTGAGGTGCCCTTCACTTTGATCTTTGATCAATGCTTTGGTCACCTGTTCTAATTTCTCACTCTTTGCTCAGTCACTGATTTTGTTTGGTAACTTTATTCAAATAGGACTTTTGCCATAGCAGCAGGGAGTTTGTTATTGATGGTCTCTTTTTTGACCATCACCAGATGAGTCCTATATTAATATTCTCGTAACCTTTGACAAAATTTGAGAAAAAGGGTCCATGGGATATTTGTGGCATGAATGGAGCTCCTTGCTACTCAGTCCCTACTGTACTCCCAGGGCTGTGAGCAGCACAGGCAGAGTGAAGTTTCATTGTTTTCTGTATTTTAGTTTCTATTTCCAATGGAATTGTTCAGTAAGACCATAGTGCATCTGTGGTGAAAGACTAATTATGTCAGCATTTCATTGATCTTAAACATTGGGGCAGATATTAACCTGTGCTTGGTGGTTAAAAATTTAAAAACATGAAATACTCCTGCCCACTTTATGCCAGTGGGCTGCGTGATATCTGTGCGTGAAATTCATCTCTGAAGTGGAAACGTGTCATTATAACCTTTAACAAAAACAATTTGCTGAAAAAGCTCAGCAGGTCTGGCACCATCTGTGGAGAGAGCAAGCACTGTTAATGTTTCAGGTTGAGTGACCCTTCCTCTGAATGTTGGTTTTTATGCAGTTCTGTTTTCAGATCCATATCCTGGGAGCAATCGGAGAGGCTTGATGTCAGGTTGGCAGGAAGTGAGGGGTGTTTTTGTAAAAGATACCTCAACAAATCAGACTAAGCATTTCTCACACACTGAGTAATCATCTGTTTATGTCATAAGGCTACCCAATGTTACTTAGCAACATAAACATTATTGGATCTTAAAAAGCAGCCTCACCTTAAGAGAAAAGATAAACAAGCTGCTCATCAATGCGTCATGTGTGACAGGAACTTGATTTTTCAATGCTTTTTGCATATAGAGCAATTATTTAGCCCCGGAATGCTGGAATTCCTTCATAGATCCTGCAACACGTGTTATCTGTCTGGTACATATTGTAGTGCCAAATAAATTCTTGTTCTATTTTTCCCTCTCCATTAATCTTGAAAAGAAGCTTGTGCCCTTCTTTAGGATTATTTCAAACTAATTCTCTGAAGCCTCTTGAATCAGCCTGCAGCTGAAAACCTGAGGAGCTATTTTTAAATAGCTCCTGATCTTCACTTCCTAGATTTATTTTCTTTTTCATCCAATTGCTAACTATTTTGCCAAATGGGTAAGCTAGTTGGATTAGAACCTGGGGAAAGACTAACTGGAGGCCCACTCAGGAGAGCTGCTGCTGTGGTTGGCCTGAAGGCATCCTTTCTGTCAGGAAACCATGAAAAGATACAGAATGCAGTGTGCAACAGAGAGTATGTGACAGCCTTGGCCACTCCGCTATTGATAGCAATTCTCCAGAAAGTTGGACTTTTGAGACCTTGACAATTATGCCATTAGTTTCTGTAGACTGGACCAATGAGTTGATTCCAGTTTTAGTGGAGTCTGCAAAGATGTCAGCTGTCTTGATTTTTTTTTCATTAGATTTTACATAGAATTTTCATCACTGAAGCAGAGTATTCAGTGTAATTGCAGTTTTTGCTGGACACGAACCTTGGCAGACCCCACAGTGGCTAAATCTGTCAACATACCCTCCTATTATTTTCTCCTTTATGTCTAAATAGCTTTCCTCAATGCATCTAAGCTTCCTGATGAAGGGCTTACACCTGAAATGTTGACTCTCCTGCTCCTCGGATACTGCCTGACCCGATGCGCTTTTCTAGCGCCACACTTTTCAACTCTGATCTCCAGCATCTGCAGTCCTCACTTTCTCTCATCTTGTTCACCCAAGTCAGGCTTAATTCTCCTCAGACCCCTTGCTCACACTGGATACTGAGGCATCACTCTCTCTGTCACCAGGCCTGACACCACCGTTTTCCTTTATCCAAGGACCTGACATGTCACTCTCCTACCATCAGACCTGACACCTCACCTGCTCCTCCTCGTTTGCCGCCAGAGCCAATTCCGCTCCGTCCTCTACACGCACTTCACCCTGACCCACTCTGTCGCTAACTTGGGCATCTTCACCATCTTGCACCTAGTTCCTCACTCACATGACACCCCATTCTTGCACATCCCTCTTTTCACAGGAACTGTCAGAGTCTCTGGCTGTGCTGGTAGGTGTTTCAATCACAACATTGCAACTGACTGCCCTGCACTAGGAAGGACCTGTTAGTTATAGGCTATGTTCCACATTCTTAAAAGGGCTGTGATTGGAATCTTGTACCAGAACAAGGGAGCTGTACCTTAACAAAAGTAAATAGGACTGATGGGGCACTCTGGGATTGTCACTCCTGTGAAAATCCAGCCCATTGTTTTGCTGGGTTAGCCTGACTTAGCAGCATGAAGTCTGGGATCGACTCCATGTAAACGACCAACAATAAAGGGACTTTACTCATTTGTCTGGATTATTTCATGTTTTCCTCACCTGTCTCTCAGAATTACAGGCCATTGTTTGAAACATGAGATGAGAATGCATTGTGATTTAGCATCAAAACCACTGTCTTATGACAGGAGGTTGCTCAGTCCATTATAGATCTCCTATAATGTAAAGTAAATCAGTGTATATTCTTAAATAATCTTATTTGTTCATTTGCTTTTCCCTTCAAAAATGATAAAATCTGTAGTTGAAGCTAGTTCTGAAAATAGCTTATCCAGATGTTCAAGTCAGATGAGCCTTCAGCAGCAATTGAGCAGAAATAGCTGAGTGGTGCTATAAAGTCTCAAGGCTTTTCACAACCTCTTTCTGTTGATTGCTGACGTGCATCTCATGATGAATGACCCTTTTGGGTTTTGAGAATGATCACTGCTAGTTAGTTTTGAGAAGATTTGAAACTCATTTTGAGGTTCTGGGTGTAGGTTTGCTCGCTGAGCTGGAAGGTTCGTTTTCAGATGTTTTGTCACCATACTAGGTACTTTACCATCACCAGTGAGCTTTTGCTGAAGTGCTGGTGGTATGGCCCACTTTTTGTGTTTAGATGCATTTATGTGTTTATGTGCAAAACTACCGTGCAAGAACTGTAACAAACCCTACGTTGGACAAACAGGCAGAAAACTAGCCACCAAGATACATGAACATCAACTAGCCACAAAAAGACAGCCCACTCTCACTAATATTCTAGATGAGGAAGGATACCACTTTGACTGGGACAACACATCCATCCTAGGACAAGCCAAACAGAGAGAAACACATGAGAATTCCTGGAAGCATGGCATTCCAGCCAGAACTCTATCAACAAACATTTTGACTTGGATCCCATTTACCACCCCCTGAGAAAAAGAACAGGAAATGACATCACCACAACAAATGACGTCACCATGGAAAATGACATCACCAACCCAAGGAAACCTAAACGCGTAAAAAGCGGGCCATTACCAACAGTTTCACCGGAAGCTCACTGATGATATTATCAAGTATGGTGACGAAACGTCTGAATGAACCTTCCAGCTTAGTAAGCAAACTTACACCCAATGATCATTGCCTTTAGCCTGGTCAGTGCATTTAGCCTGATTTAGGGCTTTTTTTTGCTTTCCTGGTCTGCGCTGTTCCCTTGGTTCGGGATCAATTTCTGAGCTTGCTCATGGAATTTCGGACAATTTATTGACTTGGTTAAGACTTTGGTTGAATGTAGGGAGTCAGCATCATGGGTAGTAATCTAATTGACATGATGTAACTAACGATGCTCTGCACTGTACTGTGCTGGGGTCTCAACCATTTACTACTTAGATGGTGAGATAGCAAGTCACGCGCAAACTTGCTGGTTATGAAGTACGGGTGAAATTATAGCCTTAGGAAGTATACAGAGGAATTAGGTGAATGGGAAAATAGATTTCAGAGCAAGGCAATGCTTATTTTGGGCCAAAAATTGATAGAACTGGGGAAAAGTGAGAAATGGTTCTGATCCAATGCAAGACTTGAGCAATCCAAGTTAACAAATCACTGAAATGTCATGAAGGAGGAAAGAAAATAATCAAAAGGGTGAATGGAATGCTAGCCTTTTGTGTTAGAATACTTAGGGGGTAGGAGCAGTGCTTCAGGCATGTAAAATCCTGCTTAGACTACAGGTCAGAAAGCTGTTAGTGATTCTGGGCACTCTACTGTTTTGGAAGGAAATGGTACCCTTGCAAGGAATGCACTGTTAACTTATTAGAACATTATCTGGACTCAAAGAATTAAGGTGTGAACAGATTTTATTCTACGCATTCTCTGGAATTTATGGAAGTATGAATTAGAATCAGGTATAGACTAAAGCACACCCTTTTATGCAAAGATTGGTGCAAGTTTGGACCTCTTCTCTGCAAATGGCAATTGATGTTGTGTCAGTTATTAATTTTAAAACTGAGATTGATATTTGTTAACCAAATGTGTTGAAGGGTCAAGGCGAGATAGAGTTAAAATGTAGATTAATCATAATTTCGTTGAAAGGTGGAACAGGCAAAAAGGACGAAATGGTCCCCTTCAGTTCCCATTCTCTCACCCCTGGTTTCCTACTCAGACCACCTGCTAATGGGAATAGTTCAGCAAAGTAAACAAATAGACCTATCTTAGCAATTTGACATTCCAGCTGCTCTCCACACACTGAACTAACGAGGCAGTCGTCAAACCCACACAGTGCCAAGTCTCTGCACAATAGGATTGGTTGAATCCTGAAATGCATGTCATGAGAGTCTAAAGGAATGGCTAATATCCGGGTATTGAATCTAACAGTGCTAAAATTTGCACACTGCCAACTCCAAGTAACTGGAAATAAGATAATGACCGGGTAATTTGTTTTGTCAACAATGTTGGTTGAGTGTTTCATATTGACCAGGACAGTAGAATGAATTAGGAACATAAGAAATGGGAGTGGGAATTGACCATTTGATCCTTTTTAATCCTGCTCCACAATTCAAAGATGATCATGGATGATCTCATTGTGGCTTTAATTCCACTTTCCTGCTTATTTCCCTTAACCTTTTCAGTCCAAAATCAAACATCTGTCCAACTTAGATTTGAATATATTCATTATCCCAGTTTCCACTGCTCTCTGGGGTAGTGAAATCCAAATATTAACAACCTTTGAGAGAAGACATTTCTCTTCGCCTTTTTCCTTAGTTGGGGAAGCCTCAGTTTGAAACTGTATTTGAAACTACTTTTGAAATTTTCCTATGAAGGAAACTCCCTTCAGCCTCTACTGTCACACCATCTCAAAATCTTATTTCATAGAAAAATAGAAAATTGGTGAAGGAATATGCTATTCTCTCTTTGAACCTGCTCCACCATTCAATGATAGTGGTTGATCATCCAACTTAGTACCCTGTTCCTTAGTACCCTGTTTTCTTCCCGTACCTTTTGATGACTTTCGTCAGAAGAACTATATCTAACTCCTCAAAACAATTCAATTGTTTTGGCCTCAACCATTTCCTGCAGCAGAGTATTCCATATGCTCACCACTGTCTGGGTGAAGAAATGTCTCTTCCTCTTTCCAAATGGCCTACCATGTATCCTTAAAAGTGATGCCTGCTTCTGGATACTTGGTAATCAGGAACATCCTTCCTGCACTTACCTTGTCTAGTCCTGATACTATTGATCTGTAAAATTGTATCACTTTGTGTTTAGAATGAGCATAAAAGCCCAAAATGGCAATCCTTTAATCCTCAGAATTAGCCGAGTGAACATTTTCTGAACTTTCTCCAGTCCAAATAGATATCTCTCCTTAATTAAGAAAATAGAAACTGCACATAATGCAGACCTATCCATAACCTGAATAGTTGTAGCAAGACTTCTCTACTTTTCACTTCCCCCATTCCATAAAGACCAACATTCCATTTGCCTTTCTAATGACTTGCATCCACTCACTAATGTTTTTGTGATTCATATAGAAGGATCCCTCTGTGTCAGAGTATCACTTTTTTTTTAATACTTTCACAATTGTAATGCTGCTTTTTGTAAGAGTGGTATGGGCTAATTTGCAACCATCACCTGAAGGGGACAAGGGTTTTGTTTATCTTCCCTTCCCAATATACAGCATTTAGTCACTACAGACGTGGAGAGTCGGACTTGATTTTGTGCCTCTGCTTCTGCAGTGAATCTTAAACCCACATTGTCTAGCCCAGCAGACAGCACTGACCTCCCACTGATTTTTCAAACTTTAGCTTCCGTTATAGCACTGACCTCCCACTGATTTTTCAAACTTTAGCCTCCAATTAGCTCAGCAAAGTCACTCAGACGACGTATGAAAATGACCATATATGTTATCATAAGTGATATTTCTTGTGGGATAAATATTAGATAGCACACCAGGGAGTATACATCTCCCATTCTTCAAAAAGTACCATGCGATCTTTTAAAAAAGCCTTGGTTTAGTACCTCCTCTGAAAGAAGGCACTTCTGACAATGCAACATTCCTCGGTACTGCAGTTGGTGTGTCAGTCTAGATGAACAGCTAGTTAGATATTTCTCAAACACGACACTTAAAAATTATTCAGTGTGGTCAGTTATTGTGTAAAAGAGCCCATAACTCTGCAGCTCCCACATGAACTTCCAATAGGAACAGCTTTTATTGTCACAGCATTAATCTTTAGTGAGGAAAGGGGGACCCTGATGAAGAAACACGCACTGACAAAGCAGGAACCAGCCCCACATGCCTTAAGGTAATATGTGCAATGTGGAGTTGTTGGTTTTGTGTTAAGGTATAGACTGGTAATTCAGAATTGACCATTTTGTGTAACTGCAGAGAATTCAATTTATACTGGCCTAACATTTTGAATGAATCGGTTTTGGCATCCTCGGTTTGAAAGGAATCTCTTGCTGGCAATGCTGCTGATCTGTATTGACTTTCCAATCTGCATTCTAATTCACACCCAAATTCTGTTCACCCATCATTCCCACAAGCTCATTGATCAAAATTAGCTCTCAGTCCAATAATGCCTTGATTTTGAAAATTTCAAACTTCTCTGATAGCCTTGCTCCTTCCTATTTCTGTAATCTCCTCCAACCTTACAATTCTCCAATATCTCTTGTTTCTCTGATTCTGCCCTCCTTTTAAATTCCCAATTTTAATCACATTTGGCTGTCGTGCCTTTAGCTGACTGGCCTAAACTCTTGAATTCACCTCCTTCAACCTTCAGGTTTCTCTACCTCTTTCCCTTTTAAGATGCCTCTTCAGTCCAACATCTTTGAAAAAGCTTTGACTTAACTGTCTGAAGGCCCCTGTGATTTAGTGATTTGATTGACGTGCCTTGGAGCATTATACTGCGTTAATGATGCTTGGATAGATGGTCTTTCAGTTGTTGGAAAAGTGAGTTTGTTCTTATTGTATGCAACTTTGCTAATTGTTTTGGTCTTTGGAGCATTAGGTTTGTAGTTTTGTAGATTTTCCTGCAAGAACTGTTTATGACAATTGGCAACTGGCTAATGAACTGCTAGCACATCTAATGTATGGAAAGGCAGGGTGGATATGTAAAGTGTACGCTGACTACTTGGACAGGAAAATTAAGGACAATGGGGAAAGGTCAGGGAATGAAACTAATTGGATGAATCATTCAATGAGCTATAGGAAGGATATTATTAAACTGGAGGGGGTTTACCAGTATGTTGCCCAGGAATGGAAGGTTAGAGTTCTAAAAATAGGCTGGGATGTAAGAAGTTGAGGAGTGACCTTAGAGGTTTATAAAACTGAGGGGTACAGATAAGGTTTTTTTCCTAGTATGGGAGAGTTCAAAATATTTTTAAGGTGAGAGGAGAAAGATTTAAAAAGGACATGAGGGGCAGGTTTTTCACACGCACTGTGGTTTTGTGTGGGGAATGAACTGCAAAGGAATTGGTGGATGCAGGTACAGTTACAACATTGTACAGACATTTTGAATAAATACATAAACAGAGAAGGTTTGGAGGCATATGGGCCAAACACAGGCAAGGTGGGACTAATTTGAATGGACATGGTTGGAGTGGAATCCGTTTCCATGCTGTATGTCTCTGACTCTAAGTAGTGCAGACATGATGGGCTGAATGGCCTTCACTAATGTTCCATATTTCAATGTTCGGTTAATGTGTGTTTTAGATTAAAAATAAACATGCTTTGTGTGTGAATTGTTGACATCTCCCTGTGACAAGAGTTATGGTGTTTTTACTGAGATAACCTGGAGGATCTTTCTATTTGCTCAGACAGCAGAGAGATTTTAAGCCTGTCTGACACTGAATTACAACCTTTTCTATATAGCGTGTACAAAATTTACCTACTTCCGTATGAACAGTTGACCCCTTACTGTCCAATCTCCTTCTCTTCTCAGTCTCATGTGACCCTGGAGACCAATAATGCTGCGACAACAAGCGGAAATGATCCCTGCACTATCCAGGCAGAGATGCTGCAGCTCGACCTGATTGATGCTGTTGATATCGAGGAAGAGGACAACGGTCCTCTGAAAGAATCTAAGCCTGTCAGCATGGCATCTTACAAACCCAAGCGGCCCACGACCTTGAATCTTTTCCCACAAGTTCCTCGTACTCCGGTAAGAAGGATGAATGTAGTGATGTTCCTCTGCTGGTGTGTGCGCAATAGCTCACCGATTTTAAAATGACCTCGGCAGCTGATCCCCCCCCCCCCCCTTTAATCTGGTTTCTTGGATGGCACATAGTGTGCAGAAAAGAACTTGTTTTTTTTTTGCCTTCCTTGCAGCCCAGTTGAATGGCAATAATGACGGATCTTTAACTTTACCAGGTTTATAGTTGGTCATGGAATTCAAATATCCCTGTGCTTTCACACTCACTGTTGCTTTCCCTGGTTAGTTAATCCAAAAAAACAGACTGTGGAAGATTGCAAGGATTGCCTTCAGCAGTGAGTGTCTAATTAGATTACTGTAACAGTAGACAGTTGCATAAGTGACACACAGACTTAACTACTGGGTTAAAAAATGTATTATGCCAGTTTTATAATCTGTATGTGGAAGGAATCCAATCATATATTGATGATCGAAGCTGCAGACAGTGCTTAAAATTGTGGAAGTCAAACAACATGACATTATAAATCAATTTCTAATCAAATTGACTGGTCTGTATAGTTTTTGCAGAAAATCACTTACAAATCTGTTTTGCTAGTAGGTGAATGACTCAACTCTGTAAGCCATAAAGTAAAAACTGAAGGGTTGTACTTGATATATCAAACCTTTTGCAACCTCAGAATAAAAAAAAGTACTTGACAACCAACAAAATACCATTTTGAAACCGTCGTTGCCCTGTAGAAATGCAGCAACCGGTTTGGACATAGCAAGCTTCCACATATAGGAATGTAATAAAAACCGATTGAGGATTGAATATAGGCCTGGGTGCTAGGGAAAACATTTTTCTTGCTTTACCAGCCACTGGAATCTTTTATATGTACCTGAAGTGGTGTATGGGGTCTCTGTTAAATGATTCACTTGAAAGGTGATGATTCTGACACGGTGGCACTCTCTCAGTATTGCAAGTGGGAGTGTTGGTCCAGATATTTGTCCTGAAATCTGTGGAGTGGGAGCTGAGCCTAACACTTTCTGACTCTGAGGTAGAAATGTGTCACAGTCTCCCCTGCACATATACAAATGTCATTACTTAAGTAAATAAATAGATTTCAATAAATACATCATTCCCACTACTGTCACTCTGCTACTCTGGTATTGACCTGGTGAAAGTTTATAGAGTCGGAGCAGGTTTGCCCTCCCCATGCACATTGATGGCAGATTTCACAAGGACATATTGCTTTTACTAACCTATTAGTATACTAGCAAACCTACCATGGTAATTTTTTTATTCACTAACGGGAGGTGGGCATCACTGGCTAAGTCGGCATTTATTGCCCATCCATAATTGCCCAGAAGCAGTTAAGAGAACCACCTTTCTGTGGGCCTGAAGTCACATATAGGCCAGATCAGGTAACACTGATGGATTTGCTTCGTAAAGAGCACTAGTGAAACAGTATTTTTTTTTCTGAGAATTGACAAAGATGTCTAATGTTGACCATGAAACCAAATTCCAGATTCTTTACTGAATTCAATTCTGCCATCTGCTGTGGCAGAATTTGAAACTGCTCCCCACCACTTGCCAACATTAGCCGAGTTTCTGGATTAATAGCGATAATACCACGAGGCCATCACCTTCCATTCATGGTAAACCGACAATCAAACAACTTTGGCACCTCTTCCCTTCCCTTCTGACCCACCAATTTCCTCTGAATGGATTAGAAAGAAGTATCAGAGGTACTTGAGGTCAATAAAATAAATAATTTTTGATCCCTAGAGAAGAGTATTTTCCTCACCCACTGCAGGGAAAAAAAATAAACTTAGTGGCTTCATCTACATAAGTGAATAAATCACCACCTTTCTCACTATGGGTGCAACACTTCAGATATTGAAATGGAAATAATGTCCCATTTCTTTTTTTCCTCATTATTCTTTCATGAGATGTAGATATCACTGGCAAGGACAGAATTAGAGGTGAGAATTTATATAACAAATTTTATAATATGCAAGAAGGTGGTACTGCTTGGTTAGCAGTGGTTAGCACTGCTGCCTCACAGTGCCAGGGACCCCAGGTTCAATTCCACGCTTGGGCTTTTCTCTGTGTGGAGTTTGCACATTCTCCCCATGTCTGCCTGGATTTCCTCCGGGTGCTTCAGTTTCCTCCCATGCAAAGGTATGCAGGGAAGGTGGACTGGCCATGTTAAATTGCTCAGTGTCCAGGGATGTGCAGGCTTGGTGGATTAGCCGTGGGAAATGCGGGGTTACAGGGAAATGTAAGGAGGGTGACCTGCTGTTCAGAGGGTTGATGTGGACATGGGCTGAATGGCCTGCTTCCACGTTAGAGATTCTGAGGAGATTAATGATCAGCATTTTTTCTTCCTTACCAAGTAGCCCTCTGAGATAATTCTGAATTTTCATTCAGAACCATGAGCCCTCTAAACCTGAATAATGATACAACCCTCCCAATATCAGGTGCAACTTATGCAATTTATTCATTTCTTTCTGCCTGCTATTTGAGTTCTTTGAGATAAAATGACCTGAAGTGTAAAATCGTAATCATTTGAAATACAAAAGACGAGAACAGAAAGTAAACTAGGAGCTAAATTCAGTTGTTTGTTTTTAATTTAACAGATCAGGAGCAGAAGTAACAAATGATCTGATTTATATAAACAAAATATTTTAATGGAGAATGAAACAATAGGCCATTCAGCCCAGCTTCATGTTAGTGTCTCTACTCCACGTGAATCTTCTCATAGATCACTTCACTTCATCTCACCTTATCAGTATATCTTACTATTCCTTCCTCCTGCAGATATTTATTTAGCTTAAATGTGTATTACTTGCTTGACCAAAACTTGTTGCTGTGAATTTGAGATTCTTACCAGTTTATCCTGCATTAAGTATGAAATAACATTTCTGGAGAGGTTGATTTAAAAAAAATCTAGACTATGACCATGACCCCTGGTTCTGGACTCCCTGGTTGTCAGGATCATTCTTCCTGCATTTAATCTGTCTGCTCCTGTTAGAATTTTAAAGGTTTCTGAGAGCCCAGCCATACCCACACCTCTATCCCAGGCCCACCCAACCTCATTTGTGTAAACACGAGTGAATATATTCCAAACTGATTCTCCCAACTAACACCAATCCTACTATCCCGGGAATCATTCTGGTAAACCTTTGTTGCACTCCTGCCATAACCATAACATCTATCCTCCAATAAGGAGATCCGAACTGTGCAAAGCACAACAGGTGTGGTCTCACCCAAGGCCCTGTATAATTGCAGCAAGACACCCCTGCCCTTGTACTCAAATCCTCTCACTTTGAATGACAACAAAATATTTACTCTCTCCACCACCCTCTGCACCTATATACTTTCAGTGACGACTATGCAGTGACACCAAGGTCACATTGCACTTCCCCTTTTATAACCTATCACTGTTCAGGTGATGATCTGCCTTCCTGCTTTTGTTACCAAAAGGAATAAACTCATTTTATTCATATGATATTTCATCTGCTATGCATTTTCCCATTCACTCAACTTCTCCAAACCACATTGGGATATCTCTGCATGGTCCTCAAGTCACTTTTCTGTGCGGCTTTGGATTTATTAGGGACAATTTTGTTTATGGTCCCTAGCTTTGGTCTCTTCCTGGGAGACAAGTGGGGAGCAACTTCTCTGCTTCCACTCTACTGAACTGCTTCATAATTCTAAAGACTGGTACTGGATTGTCCCTGGGATTTCTCTCCCAAAGAAGAAAGCTTCAGCCTACTCCATAGTTCGTGAGAGTTGGAACCTCTTAAATTCTGGCATGTGTCAAAAATTCCTGTTGGTCCTGTTTCTCTTAGAGATATTTACTTGTTTCCTTTTAAAATGACAAAAACAATTTTGGATAAACAAACTGATTTGGATGTACCTACTAGAGAAGGTGCAGAATTTGACCTGCTCTTGGGAAATAAGGCAGGGCAGGTGACAGTGGGGGAGCACTTTGGGGCCAGCGACCATAATTCTAATAGATTTAAAATAATGATGGAAAAGGATAGACCAGATCTGAAAGTTGAAGTTCTAAATTGAGAAAGGCCAATTTTGACGGTATTAGGCAAGAGCTTTCGAAAGCTGATTGGGGGCAGATGTTCGCAGGTAAAGGGACGGCTGGAAAATGGGAAGCTTTCAGAAATGAGATAACGAAAATCCAGAGAAAGTATATTCCTGTTAGGATGAAAG
>NC_057725.1:25587152-25633518 GCF_004010195.1 Chiloscyllium plagiosum | reverse complement strand
GCCTTTGTGTGGAGCCACAGAAAATGGGGGAGATACTAAACGAGTATTTTGCATCAGTATTTATTGTGGAAAAGGATATGGAAGATATAGAATGTAGCGAAATAGATGGTGACACCTTGAAAAATGTCCATATTACAGAGGAGGAAGTGCTGGATGCCTTGAAATGGGTAAAGGTGGATAAATCCCCAGGACCTGATCAGGTGTACCCAAGAACTCTGGATAACTAGAGAAGTGATTGCTAGGCCTCTTGCTGAGGTATTTGTATCATTGATAGTCACAGGTGAGGTGCCGGAAGACTGGAGGTGGCTAATGTGGTGCCACTGTTTAAGAAGGGTGGTAAGGACAAGCTGGGGAACTGTAGATCAGTGAGCCTGATGTCGGTGGTGGACAAGTTGTTGAGAGAATCCTGAGGGACAGGATGTACATGTATTTGGAAAGGCAAGGACTGATCAGGGATAGTCAACATGGCTTTGTGCGTGGGAAATCATGTCTACAAACTTGATTGAATTTTTGAGCAAGTAACAAAGAGGATTGATGAGGGCAAAGCGGTAGATGTGATGTATATGGACTTCAGTAAGGTGTTCCCCATGGGAGACTGGTTAACAAGGTTAGATCTCACTGAATACAGGGAGAACTAGCCATTTGGATACAGAACTAGGCTCAAAGGTAAAAGACAGAGGGTGGTGGTGGAGGGTTGTTTTTCAGACTGGAGGCCTGTGACCAGTGGAGTGCCACAAGGATCGGTGCTGGGTCTTCTACTTTGTGTCATTTACATAAATGATTTGGGTGTGAGCACAAGAGGTACAGTGAATAAGTTTGCAGATGACACCAAAATTGGAGGTGTATTGGACAGTGAAGAGGGTTACCTCCAATTACAACAGGATCTTGAGCTGATGGGCCAATGGACTGAGAAGTGGCAGATGGAGTTTAATTCAGATAAATGAGAGGCGCTGCATTTTGAGAAAGCAAATCTTAGCAGGACTTCTACACTCACTGGTAAGGTCCTAGGGAGTGTTGCTGAACAAAGAGACCTTGGAGTGCAGGTTGATAGCTCCTTGAAAGTGGAGTCGCAGGTAGATAGGATAGTGAAGAAGGCATTTGGTATGCTTTCCTTTATTGGTCAGAGTATTGAGTACAGGAGTTGGGAGGTCATGTTGCGGCAGGATATTGGTTAGGCCACTGTTGGAATATTGCGTGCAATTCTGGTCTCCTTCCTATCGGAAAGATGTTGTGAAACTTGAAAGGGTTCAGAAAAGATTTACAAGGATGTTGCCAGGGTTGGAGGATTTGAGCTATAGGGAGAGGCTGATCATGCTGGGGCTGTTTTCCCTGAAGTGTCAGAGGCTGAGGGGTGACCTTCTAGACGTTTACAAAATTGAGGGGCATGGATAGGGTAAATAGGCAAAGTCTCTTCCCAGGGGTCAGGGAGTCCAGAGCTAGAGGGCATAGGTTTAGGGTGAGAGGGAAATATATAAAAGAGACCTAAGGGGCAATGTTTTCACACAGACGGTGGTACGTAAATGGAATGAGCTGCCAGAGGAAGTGGTAGAGGCTGGTACAATTGCAGCATTGAAGAGGCATTTGGATGGGTATATGAATAGGAAGGTTTTGGAGGGATATGGACTGGGTGCTGGCAGGTGGGACTAGATTGGGTTGGAATATCTGGTCGGCTTGGATGGGTTGGACCAAAAGTCTGTTTCCATGCTGTACATCTCTATGACTCTGACTCTATGAAATTAGGTGCTTGTGAATCAGTTGGTATTGTTTCAAAGCTGCACTTCCAGCACATCAATATTGAATCACTTTACATCCAGGCTTACTCCCCTTCAAGTTATATATTCTTAAGTTAATCCTTCAGTTGAGTAGGCCCTAACCTCAAGGCATCATAGTATTAAACAATCTGCAAACTTGTTTAACTCTGTGCACAGTTGAGGTCTGCAAAAAAGTAGACATCACAAGACTTGTGGAGCTCCCTGCAATTTCTCAATTATTTCTTTATCACTCCTTGCCAATTGGTGAGGGCGCATTAGCCATTTGATTTCATAAGGTCCAAACATTGTGGAAGGCATGCATTTTAATGAAATTATCATTTAGTTTAAATTTCTTCAACTCTTTATTTGAATATGTAATGCTATAAACATTTGAAGTCATGATTAAAGGAATAAAACACAACTATAGTGTCTTGCATGGTTTATTGACGCTCCAAAGCACTACTTGGTCACTGAAGCACTACTTGAAATTTGGTCACTGTTACTACGTAGGGAATACATAGCCTCTTTTATTATCACTATCACCCCATAGTGAATATTTTAGAATATCAAAAAAAATTACCAAAGATTGCATTAGCAGGGAACTAGTAAATCTAAATAAATTAGGGTTATGAAATGAATACACCCAAGCAGAAATTAAGTATTACAGATGTGTCTCCAAAGACTACAAGGAAATTTGAGTCAAAGATGCAAAGTACCAGGCTAATGTTGTTAAAGAGCAAGACCATCCTAGATTTTTGTTTTTGTCTCCCCTCATTCCCAGGTTTTTGAAATAATCACTTTCAACTTGGAAAATGAGCTCTTTTGCTTAATTCAGAATTGCCATACTGAATGCTGGGAGGCGGCTTAAACTGGTCTCATATTAGACCAAATTGGACACTCTAGTTAACTGTGAATGTGGCCTCATTGAAATACTTATCCCACATACATTGGCTATCTGGTTAATTGGATCCTCACTCTTTACAGAATGCATATTATTAGTGCTTTTGGTATATAGTGGCAGCACTGTTACAGATAGTGGCCACATGTTGGGAAAGGCAATGCAAAATGCCAAGGCTACAATTTGAAGCAATGACTTTCCTTCTAATCGCTTCCGGCCATTCACCAAGGGCCAGATGTTGGCAGTCTGACGTGAAGTGGCAAGCATTGCTGGGTAGCTAGTCACTGCAGAAATCTTTAGGCTTTGCTGAACTGGGACTGAACAAATTATTTCAAGCCAGTTTAATTCAGATTGACTGGAAAAATGATTGGAAGGGACATCCCTGCAGTTGATTTAATAAACAACATTGCTGCCTACGAATTTGCAATTTCAAGACCAAACCGTACTTCAAACAGGATGGCTATATCTGCTATAAGATTCCAAGTGAGGAAAGATTTAAAACAAAAGTCTGCATTTATTAACCTAGCCATTTAGTTGATTAGAAGCACTGTAATGATCACCATTCCCTTCTGCCTAAATGGAGCATTTGCTTCTCATTTGATGTCACAGGCATATGATGCTTTAGTATGCATTGTTCAGAGCTTATGCTCCCTGGAGCAAGAGGAGGATTTGGCAAAGATCATCTCTCATCACTAATAAGATCTGACTCGGATAGCAAGTACTCTATTTGATTGGAGTTCAGCAACAGAATTTTGAAGTATTAAGCCAGCAATTGTTGCAAAAGAGAATTCTGAACGCATGTTGCAATTCGGTTTTAGCCAAGAAGCCTATTGTGTTGCAGTGAATAGTCTAAGATTGTAACCGTGTTTGTTTGGCTAGACAGCCAGGAACTTGTACAGTGCTTTAAACATAGTTTTTAAAAAAAAGTCCAAAATGCATTTCACAATCAAAGTTTTTTGAAAAAAAAAAGTTGAACCACGCCAAGCATTATTAGGCAAGGTAGCCATAAGCTTGGTCCATGAAGTAGGTCTTAAGGAACACCTTGAAGGGCATAAGAGAGGGTGATCGAGACAGAGGGAATTTGGGGCCTAGGCAAAGACACAGCAGAAATCGGATGCTCAAGACACCAGAACATAATGAGCGTAGATATTTTGGATGGTTGTGGGGCTGGAAGAGATTATAGTGCAAAGACTTGAATGGATTTGAAAACCAGAATGAAGTTTTGAAACCAATGTGTAGATTGTGGGAGGCCAGCAGTGGTGCATTGGAATAGTCTAATCTAGTGTTTACAATGAGCATGAACTGGCACCAACAGTAGATGAGACAGATGAGAAGTCTGACAGGGTTACAATGTGTAAATGGATCATCTTATTTCATAGAGGTTTTTCACTTGTGGGATAGGTTCAAAATTAAGGGCCATAACTATACAATAGTAATCAATCCAATAGGGAATTCAGGAGGAATCCCTTGCTGTAGGGAGTGGATGAAATGTGAAATTCATCCCCACGTGCAATGCTTGAGGTGGTTGAGTAAAATTTAAAAGGTAACTCAATATTGCATGAGGGAGAGGGAAAAGAGTTGACAGATATATCAATAGCTTTGGATGGAGGAGGATGGAAGGAGACTCTGGGAAAGCATAAGGAGTGACAAAGCAGCTAAGCTAAATGGCCTATTTGAGATGTGAACACTGTACTTGGGAGAGCTGTAAAATCGGCTGCAAACTCTCCATCACATGCTTTATACTTGCACTCAAAGCCAAGATCTGTGACAGTGTAAGGAATGAATGGGATCAGGCTGACTATTCACGCTAGAAGCCTCTATTCATTGCACTATTGTTACTAAAGGTCAAGTTAATAAGAGTCACTTTTGACTTCTGTTGAAGAACTGAATGATATTAACCTTGTCACCAATTGATGTACCCGATTGAAGAATATGATGAGAGAACAAGAGAGAGGTTTAACAGGCAGTGTAGCTTATTTACCCAGATCTGCACTACTGCCCACAGTCTTGGGTTTTTTTTTTACCTTTATGGTGTCTCAGTCATTCAAAAGCAGGAGAATTATATTAAATAATCTCTGCAACTTCTTGAAAATATGTTGCATGGCCCATTGTGTGCTGCCCAGCTTGGTGAGACTGTTGCCATCTGCATCTAATATCCTTTGTTTACCTGTATTACAGGATACGCTGAACAACAACTCATTTGGTAAAAAGTACAGCTGGCAAGAAAAGGTCTCCCAATCATCATCCCCACTCAAAACAGGTATGTGTTCCTGCACTGAGCCAAGCCCTGATATGTTTGTTTTGACACAAACTTTAAGAGCAGCATTTATTAACTCCGTTCTTAAACCATCCGATTTGCTGAGTGAGCTCTAAGGGTGTGAATTGCACAGGGATGTTTTTTAAAAAGAGAAACAACATGAATGTTGGGTTGTGATTTGAAACAGACTCTTGCATTGTATTGCCCCCTTAACATGGTAAAATATTGAAGATGCTTCACTGGAGAGTTATCAGACAAGAATTTGGCTCTGAGCCAGATCAGGTGATATCATGAGACATGACCCAAAGCTTGGTGAAAAAAGTTTGTTTTTAAAGGAAGGTCTCAAAGGACAAAGGCATGTAAAACAACAGAATGATTTAGGAAGGGTATGCTTGAGTTTAGGATCTGTGCAGCTGCAATTAAAGTTGCCAATGATGGGGTGAAAATTAAAGGGATGTGTGCGACACCAGAATTGGCAGGGTGGCATTGGCAAAATCGGTATGTAAGGTTGGAGGAGGTCACAAGGATAGGGAAGGGGTGAGCAGATAGATGGGAACTCCGCCATCTGCAAGTTTCCCTCCAAACCCCCACTCCCCATCCTGGCAATATGTTGTCATTCCTTCACTGTTGCTGAGTCAAAATCTTGGAATCCTCCCTAATGGCATTGTCGGTCTACCTTCAAAATGTGGACTCTAGATATTCAAGAAGGTAGCTCACTACCATCTTAAGGGCAACTAGGGTTTGATAACTGCTGGCCAGCCAGCTATGCCCATGTCCTGCGAATGAACAAACAAAGGACATTGAAGGATTTGAATGTGAGGATAAGAATTTTAAATTTGAGGTGATGTCAGTCACTGAACTCTGAGGTGTTAGCTGAATGGGACTTGGTAGCCCTGGCTGAGTGGGGATAGACTCTGGAGCTGGATTCTGCAGGACTGAGTACAGAAGCAGAGTAAGGAGGTCCATCTTTGTATTTCTGCCTGTCAGAGAGCTTCAGAAATTTTCCTGCATTGCTCTTCTCTCCCACAGGAGAGTTTGTGACTTTAGATTGTCCCACTGCATTGACATGGGAATATGAGACCAAGGAAACCAGATGTTTTCTCTTCCTATAGTCATAATTACTGCCTCCTTTAAGGCCCTACTTATCTCTTTACCCAGCATTTGGTTGCTGGGGTAAGAGAGAGTTCCTCCTTGGCTTATTGTTAGTTTATTCTGATTTTATGCTCGTGAAGTATCTTATACGTCTCTCTTCAGGCACTCTATCAATGGAGCTAGTTGCTCCAATGGAATAAAAATTGGGCTGATTCTCTAATGGTCTGTTATGCAGTGTACCAAGCAGCTAGGAAAGTGATATTTGCACAAAGCAAAAATGTTCACTGGACTGCAGATGTCCTCCGAAATGTTTGCCTGACCGTTAGCCGCTTTCCTTGTGATTTCCCACAGCACTTCCCCCATATGGCCTGATTTAACAACTGACAAAGCTTTTCTTTCGACTGCATTGAGAATCCAAGATTCCTAACTGATTGTACAGGTTTGGAACAAATCAGTCACTCAATCCTTTGAGCCTGCTCCATCATTCACTTAGGTCGTGGCAGATCTGATTTCTCTAAACTTCTGTCTACCCCGATAACTCTTTCACCTTCTTATAATCCTAACCCTACCAACTGCTGTTTTAAAAAATAATCAAAGACACTGCTTTCATCACCTTTTGAAAAATAGCATTCCAAAAACTGATGACTCTCTGAAAAATAATATCTCCTCATCTGTCTTAAATGGGTTTCCCTTTTATTTTAAAACAATGACTCCTAGTTCCAGATTCTCCCAAACTAGGAAACCTCCTTGCTACATGCATCTTGTCAGACCTACGTGGAGATTGTTTCAATCATCTCCGATTGCTAAACACTAGCGATCCAAGCCTGGTCGATCCAGCCTTTCCATCCATTCCATGGATTAACCTAATGAGCCATCCCTGAACTGATTCCAGTATATTTAACCCTTCCTTAAATAAGACGACCAATACGGACACAATAACTCAGATGCGGTCTCACCAATGCCCTGCATGACAGCAGAAGTATAACACCCTTACTTTTGCATTCCATTCCCCACACAAAAATTAGAGGATTTAGTCATATAATGAGAGTTTTTACTACACAGAAAGAGGCTCTTCAGCCCATCCCATCAAGGGTTGTACGAGACCTACAGCTCCAAAGAATCCAACGATGAGAGGGTAAGTTTTTCTTTCTTTCTGAAGGAGTGGGGATCATATTGGGAGAGGGGCCTGGTCAATCAGAGGCAATGGAAGAGATGTGGCTTTAAGAGGCCACTCTCTCTCTGCCACTCATGCTTCCAATTTCTATCCGATAGGACCAAGCAACTGGGGATGTGGTGAGTTGAGGTCCTTAAGTGGCCATTTCTTGACCACCAGGGTGTTAATCATTGGCGAGTTGTGTAGGTCACCCATGGACCACCTTGCCCAGCACTCCCCTGGTGAAGTAACAAGATGGGGGAGAATTTTTCTCCAATGCCAATTTGTCCTATTACTTCACCTTCCCTCCAAAATCTAAACCAATTCCCTGCTCAACAGTTACCATTCAATCTATTTCTGCCAGCCCAGTACATTCCATATCCCAAACACTTCTTGTGTGAAAAAGTCTTTCCTTATGCTACTCTTTTCTCTTTTGAAAATGACCTTTTAATCTGTGTCTCCGTGTATTTGACCTTCAGTTGTGAAAACTGGTTCTCCTTGTTTGCTTTGTCTCCCATTTCAAGATTTTAAACACACCTTTTAAATCTGTTCCTGACCTTCTCTGCTCAGAATCACAGAATTGTTACAGCCAGTTTGAGGCCATTTGGTTCATCACGCCTGCCAATAGTTCTATTACCTAATGCCAGTCCCTACCTTTTTCTTCCTATTCCTGCATACCACATCTATCCAAATAATTATCTAATGCCCCCTTGAATGCTTCAATGGAATCTGCCTCCATCACGGTTCCAGGTAGTACACTCTACATGTCACAATCATGTTTTGGTTTGTATATTCTTTCATTAGTATGTAGCCATCACCAGCAAGGCCAGCATTTGTGGTGTCCATCACCCCTCTTCATTCCTTTTGAATTGAGTGAACTTGCTAGGCAATTTCAGAAGGTATTTGATAATCTGGAATTACATGTGGACCAGATTGGTGAGGCTGGCAAATTTCCTTCCCTGAAGAGCATTAATGAATCAACTGGATTTTATGACCATTACTGATTAGAGACCATTTCACCGTTACTAGGGCCAACTATTCATGCCAGATTTATTAACTGATTACAAATTTCACTAGCTGACATTTTGGAATCCAGACTCTTTTTAACTGGAGTCTCTGCATCAATTGTCCAGTGGCCATTCCAATTTCACTTTGAGATGTATGTCCGACTTTTATGATTTTTTTTTAACTAGAGAGAATCATAGAACCCCTACAGTGTGGAAACAGGCCAATTGGCCCATTGAGTCCACACTGAAGCTCCGAGTGTCCCATCCAGACCCATTTCGCTAACTTGTAACCCTGCATTTCTAATGGCTAATCTACCCAAGCCTGCACATTCCTGGACACTTTAGCATGGCCAATCCACCTAACTTGCATACCTTTGGACTCTCAACTCTGCAAATGTCTGAAGTCTACAGAGAGACATGAGAGAGAGCTTCAAACACAATTCTTTGCAAAGAGCTGAATATTTTTAAACAGAGATTGGAATTCTACATTTCACCCTTTTTTCACAAAACCTCTGTTTGTGTCTGTCATTTTGTCCATTTGTTTGTCCCCCACTCTCAATATCCTTATACCTCAATTCTGTCCCCTGTCCTTCTCTTCCAACTATTCCTCCTCCTTTCCAGCCGCCTCCTCTCTCTTCCCTTTCTTTATCCTCCTTTCCCTTTCTTCCTCCCCTCAGTTTTCTTTCCCTTTTTGCCCCCATCTTTGCTCTTCTGCTCTTCCATCCTCTTACTGCACTCTCCCTCCTGTTATGTCTTCTTTTTCCCACTTTACAACTTGTGTTTTTCCTCCCTCCTTGCTCTTCCTTATTCCTTTCATCAATCCAGTCCCTAGGCTACATGCAGGTGATACAGTACTCTGTGACTCTTGACTGACAAGAGGAGGGAGTGTTTGCTGAGCAGTGCAGCGGATAACTTTCTCTTTAAAAGCAATCCAGTGACCTAGGGAATAGAGCAACTGCTTATTTAAGATTGGCTTCTTTTGTTTGGGATATTGAGTATACTTTCCTGTGTTATAGGAGATGTGACTCCCACTCACGGATGCCTCGGAGATGAGGTGAAACCAGCAAGTGGCACCACTGACAAAGGGACATCAACTTCCCAGGTCAGCACCTGCAGGCGGGCGCCAACAGGACAGAGCGAGATTGCAGCTTCCAAAGCCACAGGATGCTCTGTGACAGCGACTGCCTCTAACCAGCGGGCGAAGGATAACGAAAGCCTACATGATGAGCACATCCAGTACCAAACACAGGTGCCAATTGAGGCGACTGAGGAGATCTACCTAACTCCGGTGCAAAGGAACTCTGACTCGTCTGAAAACGAGAAACCTTTCCTCTCTCAGTCCAATGAGAACCGCATGTCCATCAGCTCAGATGTGGACTTTGCCCCCTGCCTGACCCTGCCGGGGAACCCAAAACCATCCATCAGTGAAGAGGACGAAGTGCTCTCCTGCCTTTCCACATCCCATAGCTGCTCACTGCCACGAACCTCGCTCAATGCAGAGCAGCTCTGTCCACGGACCTCAGTCAGCTCCGACAGTGCGCTGTCCTATGACTCTGTTAAATACACTCTGGTTGTGGATGACAACATGCAGTTGGAGCTGGTGAGCCTAAAGCACTGTTACTCAGGGTACAGTGATGACAGCGATTCAGCAACCGTCTATGACAACTGTGTTACGTCGCCGTACGAGTCTGCAATTGGGGAGGAATACGAGGAGGGTGTGCCGAACAGGGACTCGATCTGTCTGTCAGAAGACTCCACGCCAGAAGCAGATATTCCTTTCTCCAAGAAATTCCTCAACGTTTTTATGAGTGGAAGATCAAGGACATCCAGTAAGTAGCTTCCAATTATTTCCTTTCTGGGATACAGTGACTTGACAGTGTGGCTGTGGGGATACATGTGTAATGTTCCAGAAGGAAGTTCCTCATGATGTGGGGTCCCAGGCTTAACTTGCCAAATAAATCCCCTCTGGTCCTACCACATGTAATGAGAATGCTAGAAACCAGCAAGAATAGACCATTTGGCCCTTCAAGCCCATTTTTCACTTCAATAAATCACAACAGGTATTTACCTATAGGCAGCATGGTGGTTAGCACTGCTGGCTGTCAATACACCTGGATCCCAGGTTCGATTCCAGACTCTGTGTGGAGTTTACACATCTCCCCGTATCTGCGTGGGTTTCTTCTGGTGCTCCAGTTTCCTTCCACAGGCCAAAGATGCCCAGCTTAGGTGGATTGGCCATACTAAATTGATCAAGGTGTGCAGGGATGTGCAGGATAGGTGGATTGGCCATGTGAAATGCAGGGTTACAGCGATAGGGTGGGGGGGTATTGGTCTGGGCGGAATGCTTTTTGGAGGGTTGATGTGGATTCAATTGGCCGAATGGCTTGCTTCCACACTGTAGGGACTCTATGATTCTACCCTCAAATCCCCATATTTCTTAATTCCCCTGAGTACTCAAAAATCCATCAATCTCTTTTGAATATATTCAATTGCTGAATATCCATAACACACTCTGGGATAGAGAATTGGAACTATTCCTGAATTTCTGGATTAAGACGTTTCTCCTCACCATAGTCCCCCCACAATAAGGATTGTGATGTCATTTCCTCTATTTCCTGACTGTGATGTCACTTCCACGACATCCCAGGCAATAGAGACATCCTTCCAGCATCTGACCTGTTGAGCCCCTTCTGCATTTTGTACGTCTGTATCATTGCTTGTGTGAAGTGCCTTGGGATGGTTCACTGTGCTAAATGCACCACACAAATGCAAGTTGTTGTTACCCTTCCAAGTTAACTGGTCTATTTTCTCCCATACCCAACATTTTAATTGCAACCAATGGAATAAGTTAAAAGAGAATTGAGAAAAGTGCACGTCTTGCTTTTTTGAACCTGCCTGATTTGCTGCCCACTCCTGTCCCCAAGGTAATCCAAGACAGTTTGCGACCTTTATCCCACGCAGAGACGGCTTCCCTGAATTTAAACTTTGCCCAGGGTTGTGGAATTCCAACTCTGAGTTTCCAACATGCCCCCGCGAGCACTGAAGCAGAAGCAGCTTTTGGCTGAAGGATCAAATGTGGTTTGAACAGTTTGTAAATATTGTCTCTTTACCAAAGTTCTGGCGATTTTAAAGTCCTCAATTTTTTATGAAAATGATGGCCTTAACGATAAGTCAATTTTGTTCAGCTGGATTTATTTCATGAAGAAATAACTTAAGCAAATAATCTAGGTTGATGTACTCCAGTGCAGTACTGTAGGAATGCTGCACTGTCAGAAGGGCCCTCTTTCAGTTCAGATGCCCTGAGGAAACAGAGACCCCATCTACCTTCAGTTGGATGCTTCAGATCCCATAATACAATTAGAAAATGAGCAAGAAAGTTCTCCAGTGTTGTGGCCAATATATCCCACAAACAACAACTCCCACCACATGGGATCAATGTGGATTTCACCAGTTTTCCCATTTCTCTTTCCCACCTGCCCACCTTATTCCAATCCCAAACTTCCAACTTAGCACCACCCTCTTGAATGGTCCTACCTGTCTATCTTCCTTCCCACCTATCTGCTCCACCCTTCTCTCTGACCTATCGCATTCCCAGCTACCTCACCCGCCCCACCCCTTCCTGCTTATCTCTCAGCCCCCTTGGCCCATAAGCCTCATTCCTGTTGAAGAATTTATGCCTGAAACATCAATTGTCCCGCTCCTTGGATGCTGCCTGACCTGCTGCGCTTTCCTAGCACCACCTTCTTCCACTCTGATCTCCAGCATCTGCAATTCTCACTTTCTCCTCCCTGATAGTCTTTGTTGCTCATTTCACCATGATTGGGCAAAGCTGATTAAATGTGCTTCAGAGCTATTAGGTATAAACGGACTGTGGGGTTATCGGGTGACGCGTTGAAACATACCATTTGGTTTGCAGTAAAATGCTTATTGTTGTACTTTTATGGTAAGAACTTATATTTATGTAATGTATATTCATGAGTAAGGATTCAAGACAGACTGCTCAAAGAGAAGGTGAAGTCAACAGCTGTCTTCAGGCTTGGATTTCTTTCGAAAGTTAGTCATAGAGATGTACAACATGGAAACAGACCCTTCGGTCCATGCCTCTTGACACTGAATTACATATTGAACCTAAATGTTACAATTCAGAGATAACTCTAACTTTAATCTTACTGTTACATTACTGAAAGGCTATTTCATAAACTCTACCACTAATACTGTTCTTTTACTCCACATGCATCTCTGCAAATGTTTGTAACATTCATGTGGTTAGATTTTATGTTTCTGCCTAGTTCCCTGAGTCTTTTCCTCCTTTTAACAACGCCCACACTGTGCTATTTATGCCCAGTGAGGTACAACTCTGACATTTTATCGTAGGTTTACTCCAGAGTCCTAAAGCCATTAGTAAATACTTTTCAAAAGTTCAGGGATCCCAAAACACTTTATAATTAATAAGGTAATTGAAGTGTAGTTGCTGTTATACTATAGGAAGCATAGCAGCCAATTTGCACACAGCAAGCTCCCGTAAACAAATTAAAGCCTGATAAATTTGTTCCATTTGGGTGGTTAAGTAAAACATGGTACCCAGGAAAATAAGTCTACTCTTGTTCTCTGAATAATGCCACATGCTTGTTCAAGCCCACCTGAATAAGGTGCCCTCATTCCCTCAATACTGAACATTGATGCTTGCCTGGATTTTTTTTCCAAGCCTCAAGGATGAAACTCTGTAGGAGTTGTTTCATAGATTCCCTCAGGGTGTACATTGCAATGTGCTCACCATTAGTTGAAATCATTCTTAGAATACAGGCATCACTAGCAAGCTGAAAAAGGAAAGAAAGATTTGCATTTATCTAGTGACTTTCATGATTCCCAAATATCACAAAATGCTTTCTAGCCAATGTAATGCTTTAAGTGAAGCTACTATTGTGTTTTGGAATTGTAAATGTCAGTCAAAACTTAACACACTCTAAACAGCAATATGACAGTGATCAGATAGTCTGTCTTTGGATGGGAGGCATGGTTAATTTGGGGGGTGACTATTGGCCAGGACACTGCGGTTGGGGAAGAACTGACCTGCTCTTTACTGAAAGTGATATGATTCTTTTATATCCAGAGACAGATGAGATTTTGGTTTGTCATCCTTTCCAAAAGCCAATACCTTCAGCAGTGCAGTAATCTACCAGTACTGTCTTGGAACATCAGTCTTGATTTTTGAACAAGTCCTAGTTTTTGATAACAGGCTTAAATTCCATTAGTGCCTCTCCTGTAATTGTAGAGCCTTCGTCCAAAGTAGATGAAGGGTCAATTGTAGCCTCTGTTTCTACTGTGTTCCTGTCTGCATGAGATGCTCACCAGAGTAGAGAGGCCAAGCAGAGATTCAATATAGACTTTTGAAATCCATGAAGGGTGTTGATACAATAACTGGGAGGATCAGTGGTATATTATTTGGAAAATTGAATTTTGAAGTGAAGAACAATGTTTAGCTTTAACTTTGATTTGTATTTCTGTATTGTTTGTCGACAAGGAAGGACATAGCTTTTAATTTCATTTTTGATTTATTCTGGGAGTGTTATTGAAGTGTTTTTGTTTATTGGTCTTTAAATATCTTGAGGTGAATGGTTCACTGCATTAGAAATAAGGATAGAGAGGAAAAAGAAATGTTGCTCTAGTATCTCAAAGGCACGACCATCCAGAAGGTCAGTTAATGTGGCCATGTTCAGTTAGAGTAAGAAACAGTATTGTCAGTTTAGCAGTCTCAAAACAATCTGTGCAGATGGAGAAAAGTCCCAATTTGCTAAAGAGGGGAAAAAAAACAAAGTCAGTGAGTCTGTCTGCAGATAGAAGATTGGCCAGCAAATGTCTGGAAACTGAGGGTATGAAAAACCTATGTGTTTGTTCTGAAAGTGTTAAAGATGTCTTTGAAGAAAAAATCTCCAGAAAGTAATTCCAGCCATCCAATTGAGCAAGAAGCTTTCAAAGGGCAGGCAGGATGACCCTCCACTCAGGTGTGAGTATCTGTAACGTGTGTGTTTAAGATAAAGGGCTAAATATTTACTTATTTGTCAGAAGAAATTTCAAGCAGGTCTTGAAAAGTGTAATTAGTTGATATTTTTAATCTCCCTTTTATGTGCAATACCTTTTTTGGTTTCTTTTAAGTACATTAGCAGCCTCTCATGAATATGTTCAGTTTGACATGAATGGGATAAACAAAACAACAAAACTGAAACTTGGGGACTATCAGGCTAGGTTTTGTTCTGGGAACTGATCTCTTTTGCATAATAATTAGCGGGATCATAAGATAGCTAAAAAGAAACCATTCCCAATGGTTGCAAAGTTGATGACCAGAGTGCACAGATTTAAGGGAACAGAGGTAACAGAACCAGAGACAAGAGGAAAATCCTCTTTAAGCAACCATTGGTTAGGAGTTCGAAGACATTGCCTGATGGAGTGGTGGAAACAGATTCAATTCATGGCTTTAGAATACAATTTGAGAAATATTGCAAGGAAAAGAAATGTAGGAATCTGGGAAAGGGAGTGGGGCTATGTAGACTTCTCGGTTCAAAGAGCTGATGTAGACTCGATAAACTGAGTGGCCTCAATTAATTCTGTGCTGTTCTGAGTGTGAAATTCACCACAATAATTACTATACCCAGCGCCAGCCCTTTTCATTACTTGCTGTGGCAATAAGAAGGCCCACTTTCTCCACTCAGTGCAGCCTGATCATTAATGGAACCCTACTGACAGCTGTCTGGAATAACTCAAGTTAATAATTGCAAATAAAAAACTGCTCCTTGCCTACCATCACCATCTACCCCCCCCCGCCCCCCCCCCCCACCCACCCAAAATGAGTTGAGGAATTTTCAATATTAGGTAAGATTGGAGTCTCATCATTATCACTATTTCCGCTTTTCTTCTGTCCTAGCCTGCCATCTATAATCTCCTTGTTTATTTCATATTTTGCACGCTCTGTCTGGGCTCCATCTCCATCTATCTACTCGCCTCTGCCTTCAGGCCACCACCACCCCTGTAATGTTGTCTTCAGCCATCAGTTCTAATGAACAGTTACTGGACATGAAACATTAATTCTTTCTTCCCTCAGATGCTGCTAGTCCTGCTGAGTTTCTCCAGTAACTTCTGGTTTTGTTCCATATGACTCCTCTCTTCTTTAATGTGTGAATTTCTTTGCTTCCCTTTTTCTGGGACAGTACCAGTGCAAATTGATGCTTATCTCCGGTGATGGGGTGGTCACAATAGACATGTGCAATGGAGTGGGGTTGGGACAAGGGGAGGTGATGGAAGAGAGGAACATTGAGCAATCTACAAAAGGGACAGTAAATAAAACTGGAGTTGTATGTCAGTAATGACGATGCACCTTTTCAGGTTCATGGGAATTTTGCATATATTGAGTCTAACTTGGGCATAACCTTTTATAAGGAGAACAATAACTAACAGAACATAGAACATTACTTAGTGTAGGTTAGATGGGCTTCAGATGTGTTTCACAGGGCAAGCAACATTGAGGGCCAAAGGGCCTGTGCTGCGCTGTAATGTTCTACGTTCAAATGGGCAGGATGGATAGAAAGTTGGTCAAGAACAAGGGGCACACTTTTAAAATGGAAGGCAGGAGGGTTAACGGTGATTTGAGGAAAACCGTTTTACCCAGAGGTTAGTGGGGATCTAGAATGATCTGTCTGGGAGGGTAGTTGAGGTGGGTAACCACACAACCTTTTCTCCGAGTATTTGGATAAGCACTTTAAGTGCCATAACACAATATTCAAGGCTGTGTCTCTATGGAAAATGAGACTGGTGTAGGTAGCAGTGTATTTTTGACAATACAGACTCAATAGGCCCCTACTGTAGTATATAGTTCTCTGACTGAGATTGAAAAAGAAAAGATGTATTTATCATGCGATCATAGCCTCCAAACTTTACAAAGTGGTTCTTAAGACAATAAAACACTTAAGAATGTGATCATGCTGTAATAGAGGAGCACGGCAACCATGCAAACTCCCACAATATTTGTTTCAATATTGTTTTGGCACAGCAGGAAAGAATACACCTGTTTTTCCTCAAAATAGTTTCCTAAGTGGGCAGATGAGACTTCTGTTAAAAGTCCAATTTTCTTAGAATCATTGTCGGTTTAAATGAGATGACTTATTCTTCTGTTGTCTTCCACCACACTATGCACTGTAAAACTATATGCTCAATACTTTACCTTTACCATCAGGCCAAGTGACCAACATTGGACAGATCTAAACTTCAGATAGCACTGTCCTGAGGCTCTAACACAGAATTACACTGAATCTTGCAAAGGCCACCAGTCCTGACAACATCTTGGCTGTCATACTGAAGACTTGTACCTCAGAACCAACTGTTCTATCCAACAATGTAAAACAAAATTGCTCATGTGTTTGTGTGTGTGTGTTTGTGTGCGTATAAATCACAAAAACAGAACAAATTAGCCCAGTCAATTACCACTGCATCAATCCATTGTCTGTCAGTAAAGTGATGGAAAATGTCATCGACAGTACTATCAAGCAGCTCTTACTCAGTGATAACCTCGGCACTGATGCTCAATTTGGGTTCCACAAGGTGACAAGACTAGGACAGAATCTGGGAACTATGTGGTGAGTAACTCACCACCTGATTCCTCATTGTCTAATCAAATTTCAGGGGTCTGATGGAATACACTTGCCCAGATGGCTGTAGCTGCTCAGGTAGTTCAACACCATTGAAGACAAAACAGACCCCTTAATTGATACCCTATCTACCTCAAACATTCAATCCCTCCACTATAGGTAGTATCAATGGATACTCTATGGATGATGCATTGCAGCAACTTGTTAAGTTTCCTTTGACAATCTCTTCCAAACCCTCCAAGTTCTTCCCCAAACAGCATACCATCCTAACTTGGAACTGCATTACAATTTCTTCACTGCTGTTCAGTTAAGTGTAGAACTCTGTCTTTTTATTTAGCAACACTGGGGGTTTACTAATACCAGATGAACTCTCAGAAGTTCAAGAATGAAGTGATCTGTCACCTTATTGAAGGACAATTGTAGATTGTCAATACATGTTATCGTCCTCAGTAGTGATCACATAGCATGAAGTAATAAAAGCAAACAGAACCCCTTCTGCTCTAAACCTCATTGTCGCCATGGGTCACGTATGGACTAAAGAGATGAATTCCTGAGTTGACATGAGAATGACTGCCCTAGATATGTAGACAGAGTTTGATTGAAACATGCACAGTGAATGCTGGAAAATTTCACAGGTCTGGCAACATCTGTAGAGAGAAAGCAGAGTCAGCTTTTCAAATCTGGTATGACTCTTCGTACAGAGAGATATTAGAAAATGTTTTTTAATATATATATGTTTGACTGAGGCAGAGACCCAGTGCAAAAGTTAATGGTGGAGAAGGAGAAAAAGTGGTGTAAATGAAACCATGAAAGGGAGAGAATTTGTCCTGTCTAATAAGTGTGCCATTTTTACTCTGCAAACTACACAAGGCTGTGCTTGGAACAAGAGGTGGGTGGGAGAAGGACAGAACGTAAGAAAAGCGGAGAACAAACATCGTGAGGCCAGTGTCAGAAGATATTGAATTCAACGTTGAGACCTCAAGGTTGTTAAGGACCTCAGAAATTGAATTGTTTCTCAAGATTGCATGTGCTTTGGAACATTGCACAAAACCCAGAGCAGAATTGCTCGCGTAAAGTGAGATGGTTTTTGATAAAGCCTTCCAACCCTGCAGCTTCCATCACCTAGAAGAGAACATATGGTGATGCCATTTACTGTCAGTTACCTAACAAGATAATGATGTCCTGATTCAGAGCTACACAGTTCTGTTCTTCTATGATATTGGGTCAAAATCCTGGAATTCTCCCTAATGGCAGTATTGCTGCACCTAGACCACATGGCTCATTGCCATCATCTCAAGGACATTAGGGATTAAGCAATAATTCCAATGATTTAATAATAAATTTTCTTAATTTGTTCATAGGATGTGGGCATCACTGGCTGGCCAGCATTTATTGCCCTTCCCTTGTTGCCCTTGAGAAGGTGAGGTGAGCTGCTTTCTTGAACCAATGCAGCCCACCTGCTGTAGATTGACCCACTGGAAATTCCAGGATTTTGACCCAGCAGCAGAGAAGGAATGGTATATATTTGTAAATCAGGATAGAGGGGTTGCTTGGAGGGGAACTTAGTGATGGTGTTCCCATGTATCTGCTGCCCTTGTCCTTCTAGATAGAAGTAGTTGGAGGTTTGGAAGGTGCTATCTAAGGATCTTGGGCCGACTTTTGCAGTACATCTTATTGATAGTACACTCTGCTGCTGTTGAATCATTGGACGGAGTGGATACTTGTGGATGTGATGCCATCAAGTCGGCTGCTTTGTCTTGGATGGTGCCAAGCTTCTTGAACGTTGTTGGAGCTGTGCTAATCTGCTCCAGTAATGACACCCTTTTTCGTAATGTTATTGACCAGTCAATGAGTCAGCAAGATATGATATTGAGAGTTTCACTCCTGGGTCTCCGATATGATCATGTAGGTATACTTTCTATGGCCCCTATGCATTGCTGAGTCTACTTTCAAAGAGCCTGTCAAGCCTCCATGACTGAAGATGATGGATAAATTAATTCTCCTAAATAAAAGCAAATTAATTTGCTGGAGATCTCAGCAGGTCTGGCAACATCTGTCAAGACAGAAATTATTTTATATTGATTTACTTCCTGTTTTCCTCACTCTTATTAGAACTTCAGTACTCAAAGGTTGGGGCTAGGGGTGGAACCGTGAAGCCAAATCTAAACAGTGTTCACACCAAATCTTTCCCAAAGCTCCTTTCATTCCATGTGCAATGAGTTCAGAATTTGTAGGCAAGTATCGGCTCACTGTCAGGCATACCTCATAATGTGTAAAGTTTGGTGCATCAAGGGAGTGTTTTACAGAAACCTGTCTCTACAAAATTACAAAGCACCATTAGAAACTGTGTTTTTTCCATTTTCTCTAATTAGCTATTGGCTGCTGGGACCTCCAATCAGAGGCTGGGAATTGGTCTTGTGTATTGGTGCATGATAAATCTGTAGTGCAAGAAGAAAAAGGCTGTTAGGAGGATTGTGAATCAAGTACAGAATCTGCATGAATCTCTTGTCTCAGTGCTACTTACCAAAGTATTCAGAAGATGAAGGAAACAATATCAAAATCTCATAAGGATCTGAATTCTGTCATAGTTGTTTCTGGACCTTGCAATTGACACACTAGCTAATTCAGTATTAGCAGATTAAAAACTGTTCATCCAATAGTTGTCTTTCTAATATTTTTTACTGAGGTGATAAGCTCTGTTAAAATCAGGAAAAGACTTCTGTGCAAAATTCTTAACAACATTGACCTGTCCCTCTGAAACCCTCTTCAGCTAGCAGTGTTGTTAAAATAGTGTATGGAATAATAAAATCTTCTCACCATTTGGACTGTTGTGCCTATTCTGTCTCTTTGAAAGAATTATCCAATTAGTCCCCTTTCCTTCTGTTCTTTCTTAGTAGCCCTGTCGGGTTTCTTCCATTCTAGCGTTAATCCAATTGTTGTTGGCAATTTACTATTGAATCTGCTTCCACCACCTTATGAAGAGTTGCCAGTGCCTGGGCAGGTTTAAACTTTTGAGGTTAAGATATGTGCAGAGTAACTAAACTAGCATTTCAGCAGATGGGTGTAAAGTTTGGTTATTTTAAATGCAATGGCGTTGAAATGAGTTCATTTAAACTTGTGTTTGTTTCTATTAGGTGCAGAATCCTTTGGATTATTTTCATGTACAATAAATGGAGAAGAAAAAGATCAAACACACAGAGCAGTATTCAGGTAAGAACCACTCCACATCAAATACACAAAGACGCATCTAACCCACTTTGCCAGTGCTTGTCTTTAACTAGGGCTACTGACTCCAATTCCGTTTACTTGCCTTTGGATCAAGTCACCACTGGTTTCTTCATTTCCTTTTGTTGATTCACTGGTATCACTGCCAATGTTTGTCCCTCAGCCAATGTTACTGAAACGGATTATCTGGTCATTCACACATTTGTGTGACCTTGCCATGTTTCCCACTGAGTTATTGCCATTGGATGTCCTTACAGTGGTGAAATCCTCTTGGAATCCCAGTGTTCTTTTTTTCCCTACTTTGCAGCCAACTAGAGCATTCGAAATACAGTAGCACTTTGAAAGACCTGGAGAAATGTTGGAGAAACACCATTAGCATTTCTTACATTATCGTGTCACACATCTGAAGTTGCAGCCAATGAACAGAAGAATTGTTGGAAGCCCATCCCCGTGCAGTGCCCCTGATTTCTGATGCACTTTGGTTAGCTGTATTAATATTTTTGTTTGCACCTAGCACTTTCTGCTCAAACACTTGAATAACAGCTTGAGGGCACAAGTCTCCACATCTGTTACATGACGTTTACAGTGAGGTTTAAAAAACAGTTTTGAATTGAGCAACTTCTATTTAAATTTTTTTAATGGAAAAGGTATCTGTGTGGGAGAAGAAAAATATAAATTCTGTTGAAGACATACCTGTCTTGAAAACAAAAGTAGGAAGTGTTAGAAATACTCTGCAGATCAGGCTGCATTATTGACAGAGGGAAACAAAGTTGTTCTTTCAGATCAATGACCACTGTCTGTTCTGACCAAAATATTAGCTGTTTCTCTCTTTGCAAATACCGCTTGAACTGTTGAATACTTCGAGCATTTTTTGTTTTTGTTTCAATCTTCTGACATCTGCAACAATTTATTTTTGTACATCTTTTGATTGTTTTATGCTCCGGAGACTGAGAAGCACAGAGATCAGAGACAGACCAGGATAATTTTAATTTTTCAGCAGGAGTTTAAAATTGGTGTTTTAAAATGCCTCAATTTCTTACGCTTCTGGTTGACTGTAACAGAAGTGTTCTTGAGCTGAGCTTTTTCTTCCCTTGTATTGGCATCATCTGAATTTTTTTTATCTCTGTCCCTGATGTTCATGCTCCTTTACTTCTGGCTTCTTTGTTTAATGAATTCATTAATCACTTGTTGATCAAGCACATACAACACAAATCATCCTACTGACAATTAACCCATTTGATTATCTTAAAATGCCCAGATTTTGCTGTTCCTCCTTCAGATTTGATTTCAAAATGATGCCACTTTTTTTGAATATTTTCCTACCTCATTTCTATCCATGTTGTTCTGCTGTCAATGCTGCCTGGTTCTCTCATGGGGGCGGCACGGTGGCTCAGTGCCAGGGACCCGAGTTCGAGTCCAGCCTCTGGCGACTGTGTGGGGAGTTTGCACATTCTTCCCGTGTCTGCGTTGGTTTCTTCTGGGTGCTCCGGTTTCCTCCCACAGTCCAAAGATGTGCAGGTTAGGTGAATTGGTCATGCTAAATTGCCCATAGTATTAGGTGCATTAGTTAGGAGTCTGGGTGGGTTACTCTTTGGAGGGTAGGTGTGGACTAGTTAGGCCAAAGGTCCTGTTTCCATACTGTAGGGAATCTAATCTAATCAGCCACGCTCCTACTTTTCTGTGCTACCTCCATTCTAATTGACCTAGAAGGCAGTTTGCCCCCACAACAATCAAAGGCAACTGAGGGTGAGATGATGATTATCGCCCTGCCCATCAGCATCTAGATGTTGCAAATGAGCAGAGAAGATTTTCTGTTTGTATTTACTATTATAATCCATGGTGCTTCATAGAGGTTTTCTGAGAAGAGGATAAAACTGGAAAGTTTGTCGCAATCTTTCTTGAGGTTGTTGAGGAACAGGCATCAAGATTATGTGCTACTTGGGTAGCATTTGAAAAGAGCTGTGAAACAAACCATGTTAAACCATCTGCCTCTGGTGGATTAACTACAGCCAGATACTGTAACTTGACACTCAGTTAATTGATCTAATCCATTCATTAGGACGTGTTTGTAATTATATAGTTGTTACAGCTCTGATTCCTGTGTTAACACAATAGATTGCGTCCACATGTTTGTGCGCCACATATTCATAACACTGTCGGGAGGAAATTTATAATTGGTATAGTTTTAAAAACCTGTTAAAATAACACAAAATTGGTATCATTTATTACCAAGCATTGTAATATATTTGTTGGCCACTTAGTGCCCTTTTTCCTGGTTCTCTGCTATTTCAACACATGCTTTAGTGTTTTGTGAGAACAGAGCTGATTGCAATTTACATTATTGTATTGTATTTGTCAATTGTCCAAAATCGCAACATAATTAGATGTGAGATCATTGAGGCATAAAGAACAAAGAAATAGATTGTGGAAATTTGCTCTTTGTGGGGATGAGGATAGAACAAACAAATGAATAGAATATTGACACAACATCTGTTTGGAATATTTGAAAAGGTGCAGGAGAGTTCATGCAAAAGCACATTATTCAATAATTTAACCCCTTGTGTGAATATAAGGATAAAACAAACTGAAGAAAGAGGCTCACATGAAAGAAATACTTTGATTCATTTGAACTTTTCATGTCCTCAGGAATCCCAAAGTGCTTTATTATTGGTATATTCATTAATGGGATGTGGAAATTGTAAACTAGGCCAGCATTTCATTGTGCATCCCTGATTGACATTGAGATAGTGGTGGTGTGTTGCCTCCTTCAACCAATGCAGTCCCTGTGCTTTAGGTATACACAGTACTGTTTGGAAAGGAGTTCCTGTATATTGACTCCATGACAGGAAAGGAGTGATTAAATAATTTTAAAGGATGGTGTGTGACTTGGGGGGGATACCTGCAGGTGGCAGTGGTGCTCCCATGGCATCTGCTGCCCTTGTCGTCCTAGGTGGTAGAAATCACAGTTTGAAAACATGCTTTTGAAGGACCCCATCTTGTGGACCAGTCATGTAAATACTGTAGTTACAGGATAAGTCAGAGGCTAAGAATTCTGCAGCAAGTAACTCACCTGCTATCTCCCAAATGCCAGTCAACGGTCTATAAAGACACAGGTCAGGAGTGTAATGTCTCATAGTTTTTGAATTGCTGGATCTGCTTAATCTATTTCATTTATCATGGTGTTGCCACACTACACAATGGAGAGTTTCTTCAAAGTGAAGATGGGAATTTATGTTGACGAGGACTGTGCCACTGTCACTCCTAATTTTTAACTGTCTTGGGTCGATGCCTCTGTGACAGGTAGAAAGATGGGGATAAGCACAAGTAGAGTTTTCTTCTTGCTTCCTTTTTCACCTCCTGCAGACCCAGTCCAGCAGCTACATTCTCTGACTTGGCCAACTCAGTCAGCGGTAGCTGTACCAAGCCATTTTTAGTGCTTGGCATTGAAGTCCCACACCCAGAGCAAATTATTCACCCTATCCATCCTCTTTCGTGCAATTGGCCCTCAGCTTGAGGGAGTATTGATTCATTAGCCAAGTTAGGGGGTGGAGAGGGAAAAAACTGTAAATAATAATCAACAGATATGTCTTTGACATTAAGTTTTGTAGGGTCTGGTGTCAGTGTTAAGGCCTCCCAGAGCAACCTTTTTCTACCTATATGTCAATGTGCTGCCATGTCTGGCCTGTTGATGGGACAAGATGTACCCAGCAAATAGTGATGGTGGTCTCTGGGACACTATATGGTATGATTCAATGAGAGTGATTATGGCAGACTATTACTTGACTCGCTTGTGAGACAGCTCTCTCAATTTTGGCACAATCTCCTGGATATTAGAAAAGAAGACTTTACAGGGTTGAAATGTGACTTGTGATCTTTTCTGATGACCATGTTGATGCTCTGTCCAATTTCACTCCTTTCTTTAGGATAGTGATTTGGTACAGCTAGACCATTCCAGAGTCGACCACATTGCTGTGGGGTTTGAGTTAGAGAAAATGGTTCTGATAGACCAGAGAAAGATAGCATATTCCCTCTAAGGGGTATTCATGAACAAGATTAATTTTGCAGCAATCGTCTGTGCATTCATGTTTGTCATTGGGCAAACAATTAAAAAAAAAAAATTAATTCCAGATTAATTTAATTTAAATTTCATCATCTGAGTTTCTGGAACTAACCAGAGTGCAATTTGTGTTTTATATTGTGTAATGGGGCAGGATTTGTGAATGACTTCAGACTAATACTCCCTTCTGTTTTAAGTGACCACAATGTGATTGAATTTAACATTTCATTTGAAAGAGTAGGTTAGATCTAAGACTAAGATTTTAACCCTAAAAAAGGGCAAATACATGGGCATGAAAGCTGAGCCACCTAATGTGAACTGATAAGAATTGGATTAATAAAGATGCAGTGGCAGACATTTAGGGTGATATTTTGCAATCTTCAGAATAATTATGTTGCTACAAAAAGAAAAGTACTAAAGGGAGGACCCCTTTTTAAAAGTGGGATGAGCACCAAACTTAAAGAAAAATCAACTTATTGCTCAAAGATGAGTGGCAAATCTGATGATTGGTCAGAACATAAAGTATGGCATAGAATTACCAGAAGGTTCATCAGGAGAAAGAAACCAGAATATGAGACAAAGTTAAGAATCTAATTTTTGTAAGCTTTTTAACAAAAAAGTACATGGTGTGTGTTGATCCTTTTGCACATAAGATTGGGGAGTTAATGGTAGATGATTAAGACATGGTGGATTAAATGAACAAATGTGTTGATCCTGTCTTCACTATAGAGGATAAAAAACCAATTTCAATAATGGTCAATCAGGAGGTGAAAGGAAGAGATGAGCTTGTAGAATTATAATTACAAGGAAACTGGTATATAGCAAACAGACTTAGCTGTGACCTCTCATGACTCCGGATCCAGGTGGTGTTCATCCTCTGGTCTTAAAAAGAGGTGGCTAGTGAGGTCATAGATGGATTGGTGCTTCATTTCTAAAATTTATTTGAGCAAAGAGTCCATTAGACTGAAACACAGCAAATATAAGCCCTCAATTCAAGATGGGAGAGAGTTTCCTCTTTTTTTTCTGTCTATCAGCCAGTTAGCTTGATGTATGTTTTTGATTAATGATAATTAATCCATTATTACAGCGGAACAGTTTTGGAAAAACTCCAGGCAATCAGGAAGAGTCAGCATGGTTTCGTCGAACAGAAATTACATTTTAACCAATTTATTGGCGTTCTGTGCTGTGGATAAAGTGAAGCCTGTGGAAATATTGCATTTGGATTTCCAGAAAGCAGTTATTAAGGTGCCATAGCAAAAAAAAAAACCCTCATGGTATAGGGGATGGCATATTAGCATGGATAAAAGATTGTCTGCCAGATATAAACAGTATACACAAATAGGCCTTTTGGCTGATTAACAGGATATTGATGAGTGGAGTTACACAGGAGTCTGTGTTGGGACCTCAAGATTTTACAACTGCATCACTGACACAATTGAGAGAAGCAAATTTATAGATGACGCTGAGAGGTAGAAAGGTATTATGTGAAGAAAACAAGCTCGCAGATGAATACAGATATTTTCAGTGATTGGGTGAAAATCTGGCAGTTGGAATATAATGTGGGAAAGCATGAAATTGGTCGGTTTAGCAAGAAGAATGAAATAGCAGAGTATTACTTAAATTGTGAATGACTGCAGAATTCTGAGGTGTAGAAGGACACTAAGTGTTCCAGTGCATGAGTCACAAAAGTTAAGGAACCAAAAGAGAAAATGCTGGAAAATCTCAGCAGTTCTGGCAGCATCTGTAAGGAGAGAAAAGAGTTGATGTTTCGAGTCTAACTGACCCTTCGTCAATTGCTTTTATACAAAAGTTAAGGATGCAGGTACAGCACACAACAAAGACTAATAGGATGCTGCTCTTTATTACAAGTGAATTGAAGGTAAAAATGTTGTGCTTCAATTAGACAGGGCATTGGAGAGACCATATCTCATACTATGTTCAGCTTTGGACTCCTTAATTAAAGACTGAAGGCATTTCAGAGGAGGGTTACATGGTTGATACTTGGAATAAGTAGGTAGTCATATTGTTATGACACAGGGTAAGAAGCCCCCCCCCCCCCCCCCACCATGCTATTTTAAACCAGCAACACAAAAGATTTACCCTGTGTGGTAATCTGTGTGAAAATTTGAGGCCAAGAACTAGTTAAAGTAAAAGTAACAACTTTATTCCTTAAAGTATAACACAGAATAATTAGCTAACAACTATTTACAACTCCTTTCTCTAACCCCTATCTTTCACCTTCCCCTTCTGCAATACTAGTCTGATAAATCTTAATCAAGGGGTCTTACCAAAAATTCAAATTTCAAAACCAGCCAGCTGTCAAACCTTTTCTTTTTGGCTTCCTCTGTCTTCGTTCCTTCTTAGGGATTTCTGTTTCACAGGTCACTGATCTTAAAAGGTACCTTTATCGAGAGCTATTTTACGGGCAGTCTGTACATGCTGGTGGGTTGGTGGTTTTCCTCCAACTGTTCAATATTCCTGATCTTATACCTATAAAGCAACAGATTGTTTCATTGGTTTTTAATATTGTCAATATACTAAATTCAAATTTTTAATTGGATGTTGGTATTTTGGAGTATAATTTAAACTGGTCAAATTCAAAATTGTTTTGTCTCCAGACAACCAGCTACACTAGCTGCTGGACCAAATTGTTACATTGTCTTGTTCAGAACATTTTGGTGTTGTATCAGGTAGTTCCGCTAGCTTTTAACGCTCTTAAATGTATAGTACCCCTTACACCTTCACAACAGTTATGAACCACACAGGTTGGACAGGCTGGAGGTTTTTCTACTGGAGTTTAAAAGAGTGAGGGGTGACTCAAATGGAATTTATAATATCTTGTATGGCCTTAACAAGGTGGAAATGGAAACTCTAGGTCAGTCTAGAACTATTGGGCAGTATTTAAAAATGTGGCGTTGCCCTTTCTGAACACGGGTGAGATTTTTTTTTCTTTCCTTTGAGGTTTACTTTAGAGCTCTCTGCCTCAGGCAATGGAGGCAAGATCATAAAGTATTTTAAATGAAGTGAATTTAAAGTTCTGGCAAGCAGTTGGAAATGTGAAAATCGAAGAACAATCAGAACAATGATCTTATGGAAAGGCACAGAGGACTCCAGGGTTTAATGGTCTACGTCTGTTCCTATTCTATATGTTTGTACTCAAATCCTCGGTGTTAATCTGGTCTCTGGAGTAATAGTTTAATGACACCCCCTGCAATAGTCAATGAAGTATTGTAACTGCTGGAATGTCAGAAATATGGCATGTTGGCGACTCTGTGCACAGTAAACTCCCAGAAACAGTAACGTGATAGTGCCTCGATTTAACTTTAATGATGTTTGTTGAAGGATGGCTTTTGGCCTGCATTATCAGCGAGAACTTGCCCACTCCTCTTCAGTGTACTTCCAAGAGATATTTTCCATCCAAATTGGAGAACAAAAGAGGGTTCACTTTATAATCCTGACCAAAAGACAGCACTTTTGACAGTGTAATGCTCTGACACTGACTTTTGTTCTAAAATCTCAAGCGGGATTTGAACGTCCAGCCTCCTCATTCAGAGACAAGAGTGCTACTGCTGCACCAAGACTGCCACAGCTTTGTCTAAACGCATGGATACTAAAAGAGGATGTGATTTTGATTGCTACGTCCATGCCATTATGTAAATTGTACAGGACAGTGGTCTCAGCCCCAATTCCTGCAGAACACCACTTCCCAGCTACCACTAGTCTGAGTAATTATTTTTAAACTCTGTTTTCTGTATTATAGCCAATTTTCTAACCATTATGTAGCTTGTCTCTTGCCTCTGTGTGCTCTGACCTTGGTCACCAATCTGCCTGAAACTGTTAGGATGAATACTGTGCTGGAAATTCTGTGTTTCGGCCTAACCACGTACATGATTTCACATTGTTAATGATACAATCCATCGGTTAGCAGACTGCATTAGTAATGGAAGTCGGATGCTTCACCTTCGACACTATACTCTTAAATATTGAGATATAAGCGCTTGAACACGTTGTTTTGAGCCCAGCAGTCTGCCCGTCTCCCCCCCTCATTTTAGTGGAGCAGCTACCTCAGAAGAGACTGAGTGAGTAAATTCTGGCTTTAAAATAAGAGCAGTTTAAGATGAGCACACAAACACTTATGTAGCTATACCCATGGTGTAATTTCAAATGAGGATTGAGTGCAGCATGTGCAATGATCAATTGTAGCTGTCAATAGACATGTTTTAAATAATCAAACCAGCAGCTAATGGTACCCCCAAAAATCTACAAAATTATTACAAATGCTGAGTGGGTAATTTTAATGTTTTCACTTGGTAATGTAGCCATGAGTTCAAGTTTCATTTTAGAACTTGGCCATATTGTGTAAGTTAGCTCCAACTCCCATTTTGCTTATTCAGCAGCAGTGAATTTTCTCCTACCTGATATGTCTCCAAGTAATAGCAAGAAAATTCAATTAATTTCGCAATAGTTTTTGTTGGTGGAAACTTGCTGTGTATGAATTGGCTGTAAACAACAGTATCTATCAAATCATAGACATGATGGGCTAAGCGGTAGTTCTGTGCTGGCTCTCTGCAGGAGAAACTCAGCTAGTTTCACACCCCTGACTTCCCCATTGGCCCTACGATTCTTTTTCTCTACAGATGATTATTCAATTTTCATTTGTGAGTCATGGTTGAATCCAACACCATCATTCTCTCGGGCAATATATTCCAGATTGTAACCATTTACTATGAAAAAAAGTTTTTTTCTCCTTTCACTCAATTCTTCATTTTTCGTGTTAGATCGGTGCCCTCTAACTCCTGATGCTTGCATTGGTATAAGGAATATGTCTGTATTTGGTTTGTGCAGACCCCATGACTCCATCTGTTCATTAAAAGCCCCACTCATTTTACACTGGTTGATTAGAATGAACATGCAAGAGCTCTGTGTAATCCTGTCAGCTGAGGTGGCAAGGAAATGAATAGATTAGATTCCCTAGTGTGGAAACAAGCCCTTCGGCCCAACCAGTCCACACTGACCGTCCAAAGAGTAACCTACCCAAATCCATTTACCGCTGACTAATCCACCTAACACTATAGGCAATTTAGCATGGCCAGTTCACCCTGACCTACACATCTTTGTAACTGGGAAGAAACTGGAGCACCCAGAGGAAGCCCACGCAGGCACAGGGAGAATGTGCAAACTCCACACAGTCGCCCAGCCTGTGAATTGAACCTGGGACCCTGGTGCTGTGAGGCAGCAGTGCTAACCACTGAGCCACTGTGGTGGCATTATTACTTGGAGTATTGTATAAATCTTTTAATAGCTGTCAGAGCTCCAAGAAAGTCTCCTTTTTTTTTTGCTCATTGTCACTTAGTGCATTTAAATAGCCTGGAATACTTTATTACATTAGAGGTGCCATATAAATGCATGCTGCTGTTGGCAATGATCACTGAAAGGGCCCTTGCAACATTTAATTCAGTCCTTATCTTACTTTAAAATTGTTTAGTGACGCTGATATATTCGTGTATAAACAGCTAATTACCTTGATCAATGAAACAGAAGATATTCTATGTAGAACTGCAAATGCATGTCCACATTGTAATATGTGCAAGATCACTTAATTGGAGTTTTGGTGGAGTGGTGATAAAATTATAGAACCCGTGAAAAACTATTGTTACATAATGTGGAATTTAACGTATGTGCATAAGTTTTTGAAATTTGCTTCACAGGTAGATAGTGGTTAAGAAGGTGTTTAGCGTGCTTGCCTTCATTGCTTAGACCTTTGAGATAAGGAGTTGGGATGTCATCCTGAGGTTGTGAGGCGACCTGTGAAGTACTGTGCGCAGTTCTGGTCATGGCATAGATTGGATAGGATTTGGAAAAGCTTTACCACAATGTTGCCAGGCATGAAGGGTTTGAGCATGTAGGCTGGAACTTTGTTCACTGGAGGGGTGACCTTAGAGGTTTATAAAATTGTGAGGGGTATAGATAAGATGAATTGCAAGGATCTTTCCCCTAGAGTGTGTGGAGTTCAAAGCCAGAGGGCATTTTTTGTAAGATGAGAAAGATTTGAAAAGAACATGAGGCAAATTTTTCAGTGTGTGCTTATTGTGTCGAACGAACTACCAGAGGAAGTGGTGGATACAGGTACAGTTAAAAGATGTTTGAATAAGTATATGAATAGGAAATGTTTGAAATATGGACCAAACACAGGTAAGTGGTTCTAGTTTAGTTTGGGAACATAGTTGGCATGGACTGGGTTGGACTGAAGAGTCTGTTTCCATTCAATATGACTCTGATTCTTAATAAACCATTGGGCTGGCATTACAAATGGACTGGATGCAATTTCCCTCTATTCTGCTCTTGAGTGCATGTTAGATTGTTGGAGGTGCCATCTTTAGGAAGAAACATTAAAACCAAGGTCATGGGGCAGCACGGTGGCTCAGTGGTTAGCACTGCGGCCTCACAGCACCAGGGACCCGGGTTCAATTCCTGCCTCTGGTAACTGTGTGTGGGGAGTTTGCACATTCTCCCCGTGTCTGCGTGGGTTTCCTGCGGGAGTCCAACGATGTGCAGGTCATGTGAATTGGCATGCTAAATTGCCCATAGTGTTAGGTTCCGGGGTAAATGTGGGGGAATTGTTCTGGGTGGGTTGCTCTTCGGAGGGTCGGTGTGGACCTGTTGGGCCGAAGGACCTGTTTCCACACTGTGTAGCTAATCTAATCTAATGTCTGCCTTGGTGAACTGATTCAATGGTGGTATTATGAATGACAGCCAGGGAATTATCCCTACTGTCCATTCAAGTATGGATCTCTTATTCAATGTCTCAAAAACTGATTATTTGGTAATTGTAATATTATTGTTCATAGACAATCCCAAGTACAAATAAGCTGCTTTGTTTCCAACATTACCATAGTGATTAGACTTCAAAAATACTTTAATGACTTTAGAGCTTTGCATGTGCAGTGATCATGAAAAGTTATATCAAATTCAAGTCACTTTCTTTTAAATAGGTGCTTCATTAGTGCACTTGATTTAAAAAAAAATGAATTTGATTCTTATCCACAAATCATTAGTCTGACTAACTAACTGTAAGTTCACTGCAATTACATTTCCACCTTTAGTTTAATTTCAATTAAGTCTTAGTGCTTGGAAAAGCTTTTCTTTCTTTTTTTTAAGGTAGTCTTGCTTGTCACCCTGTGTAGATTCGTGCCTCGACATGATGATGAGCTGGAGTTAGAGGTGGATGACCCTCTCCTCGTAGACATGCAGGCTGATGATTACTGGTACCATGCCTACAATATGCGAACAGGTGAAAGAGGAATCTTCCCAGCATACTATGCACTTGAAGTCAACATGGAACGAGGACAGTTTGCAGGTATTTGATTTGCATTAACTATATAGTAAAGCCAGGCACTCATACCAACAAGCAAAATGCAATAAACTTGAAATGGGATGTAAAAACTGAATCACTCTGTCAGGCAGCCTTAATAGAGAAAGGGAAGAGGTTAGCTCAGTGTTTCAGACTGATGGACTTACGTTCTTTCTGTCTGAATTGCTGACAAACCAAGTTCTTGATTTAAGTTTAACCAGGAGTTGAATCGAAAACTGACACATGCATAGTATACAAATTACTCACTACTTTGAGGGATGGCAAGGTAACAGTGAGAGGTGAACCTGTTGTAGATTTGTGCTAATTGTCCTTTGTGCAAAGCAAGTAGTGATTCCCCCTTAACCTTGCCAGTATTAGGAAGTTGGATTTATACATTAGACATGCTTTACAAAGATGGAGATAATGAAAGGCATAAGCAACTTATCAACATTGACAATTGTAAATTAGTTGGTAGCAAATCAGTCTCTCTGGCCCAGAAAATGAATTAATTTGAAGCTTTTGTCCTTGCCCCTTCAATGACAATAACAATTCATGACCTTATAGAAAATATAAGTGCTAAAATTATGACCAACTATTTTTCCAGCACTTCCATCCAAATTGATCTTTGTACCAAAATAAACTAGGCTTGCCATCCACATTAAGATAGCAAAAGTGATGTCTAATTCCAATGTGTTAGTGCACGCTATCAGAAATCATTTCAACCCTACTGTAATTACATGTTTCCAGTCAAAAAGTCTTTTAAAAATGTAGAGCTTGTTTTTAAACATTGCTTAAATAAATAGGTTGATGTTATAAATATGCAATCATGTTTTTCTCCTTCCTGTGTCTCCTTCAGCAGCAGTAGCAGAAAAGAATGACTGGGTGGATAAATTCCATCTGAAATTCTTGGGTTCAGTCCAAGTGCCATACCATAAAGGGAATGATGTACTGTGTGCAGCCATGCAGAAGGTAACATGAAAATAAACTGGGAAAATACTGTCTTCTGAAAATCACAATGGAACCATTTTTATCCTGGACTTGAAACAGGAGAAATATACTTCATATAGAGTGGTGGGAAACTAACTCTCAAATTGAAATTTAAGTGATGAATGCACATTTCTGCCTTTAAGCAAATTGGATACATTTTATTAACATATTTTGTGAACATAAATGGTATGGGTAAAGGGAAAGCAGCTGAAATAGTGTATTTGCATTTCCACAGGTCGTCACCACCCCTGACACCCTTAAAACAAAAAGGTTATTTACAACTTCTAACACACAAAGTTAGTGCATAAGATACAGGTTTATGGAGTGGAGTGTAATACAGAAGCATGGCTAGTGGATTAGTTAACAAACATGAAGCAAAGAGCAAGATAAAGCGAATATTTTCAAGTTAGGCTGTGAACTGCAGCAAGGATCAGTGCCAGAAGCTCAGCTATTTGTAGAGTATATTAATGACAGATGAAGTGGCACAGTAGTGAAGGTTGTATCTGGTACAAAGCTAGATGAGATCATAAGCTGTGTGAAAAATACAGACTGAAACAAAGACATAGACAGGTTCAGATAGTGGGCAAGAAGGTTGCAGATGGTTGTAAAGATTGGGCAATATAAGCTTATTTGTTTTGGTAGTAAGAATAGAAAAGCAGTTTTTTTTTTAAAGAAATGAAACTTGTAAATGTTGAAGTTTAGAATGACTTGAATGCATTTGTACAAAAAACAGTCACCATACAGTAATAGGGAAGACAAATAATAGGGAAGGCAAGTGGAATGTTGGTCTTTATTGTAATGGGGTTGGATTATGAATAGGGAAAGGTTGATGCAATTTATGTAGGACTTCAATGAGACAATACCTGGAGTACACTGAATTCTTTTAATCACTATTTAAGGAAGCATATGCTGCATTTAGAGGTGGTACAACAATGTTCACTAGATTGATTTCTGGGTTGAGATAATTGCTCCAAGGTGAGAGGCCGAGTTCATTAGGTGTATACTGTCTAGAATTTGGAAAAATGATGTGATCTCATTGAGACCTGCAAGTCTGACAGGCAAACCTTGTTTTCCCTTGATGAATCTCGAACATGGATCCCATCTCTGGACAAGTAATCAGTCATTTAGGTGTAAGATAAAGATGCATTTTCTCACTCAAATGGCAGTAAATCTTGGAAATTCTCTACCCCAGAAGGTTGTGGATACCCTATGAATATGAGGCTGAGAGCGATCTTTGATTTCAGAAGGAGTCGAGAGATGTGGGTTATCTCAACATCTGCAGTGAAATGGCTGAAAGCGTGTTTGAGGACAGCACATCATTTTAAAGGATCTTCATGTGAAGATGATAGAATTAGTCCTTAGCAAGGACAAGATCAAATTTGCTTAAATAAGGGGAGGCAATGGCCTACTGGTGTTATCACTAGCTTGTTAATCGAGAATGATCAGCTAATGTTCTGGAGACTCTGGTTCAAATCTCACCATGGCCTAAACGTTTTTTCAGTTCTAACATCTTGAACATTTCTGTCCAATTTCCCTAGCTTAGAAGCTCCACAAACTAAAACTTCCATTCTGGTGACTGGTTCCCCTGAACTAAAGGTTTGATTTGTCTACTCTGAGAAACATATGCAGCCTGAATTGAATTTTTGACTCTTCTGAGCTGAACTAAAAAGCTAAAACTAGTGTTTTTCTGGTCTGGAACCTAACAGCAGTAACATACTTTTTTCCGACTTGATGCACCTGAGTCACTGGTCCAAATAAATTTCTGACCAGTTGAAAAATATTATCTTCAAAGAACTGACCCACATTCACATGCCTCTATTTTGAAATCCAAATCTTAAAATATATGTAAACACTTGCCATCATGCAATGAAGCACTTTGTTATCACTGTTGGAAATCATTTCGTGCATTACCCTTGCCCAAACTGCTGTAAGATATGACTGGATTGCGTGTTTTTTGTAACTTTTTCTTGTTGCTAGATATTGGCTAGGATTTGTGCATCAAAGGGAGAAAAATAGTGAACAGATACCGGGTTAAATTGCTATTTTAAGTTTGGTACCTCAACTTCTGTACCTGAAATCTGAATGACTGCTGTTTTCTTCTGAATAGATTGCAACAACAAGAAGATTGACTGTCCAGTTCAACCCTCCCTCTTGCTGTGTCCTGGAGATCAGTATGCAAGGAATTAAAATAGCTGTACAACTCGATGGACATGGAGTCTACGAGAAGGTCATTACCTTGCCTGTAATACTTGCATAAATTAACTGTTGAATGGAATGATAGTTCACAGCACAAAGGATTCTCTAAAAGAGAAATGTTATTTCTGTCTTTATAATAGAAATGGCCTTCACACAATTACACATTCTTCTACATTTCCATACTCTGGCTTAGTTACTCCGACCAATAGCAAATTTGAGGAAAAGCCTTCTACACTGTGACAAAAAACTGACATTGCTGGAAAGGTATAGCAGGCCTGGCAACATCTATTTAACTTGCTGTCTCCATGGATGCTGTCTGACCTGCTGTCATCTCCAGCATTTGTCATTTTCAGTACAGATTCCAGCATCTGCAGTAATTTGCTCCTACCTGGCAGCATCTGTGGAGAGAAACAGTTAACATTTTGGATCTAGTGATCCTTTCTCAGCGCGCCGTGAGTGGTTTAGGATCTAGAATGCACTGCCTGATTAGTTTGGTGATGGCAGGTTCTACCATAGCTTTCCAAAGGTAATTGGCCAAACATCTAAAGAGTTTTGTTTTATAAGGCGACAGAAGCAGGATGAGTGAGCTGCTTTGATCTTGCAGAGGTCAGGCACGAAAGAAATCTGCCTCTTCTCTACTTTAACCATTCTGTGAGTTCCCCCTCATGTATGCCATATGAGATCAATTAGTTAGAAATAAATTATGCAATACAACCTGATATAATACTTCTCCCATGGAATTGCTTATGTCGTGTTAGGTTATTCTTCCCTAATAAGGGATGTTACCAGGAAAGAGTGCAACATTAATTAGTTCTTGTCTTACGGTCCTGCATTCTGTCTTTATTTCACAATTCCTATTCTAAGCTTATGTTTTATAAAGATCATAGTGTCGTCACATACTCCCATCACTGCAGCACCTTCACTGATAGCGAGGTTTAATTTTCTGGACAACTTGCCTCTAACTTTTATTGTAAATGTCAACTTTGGAATATGTAAAAGAAAAACCAGTTGAGTGCACATGGATGGAAAGATAACTTTTTTAAATATTAACATTTGGAGAGGTTACTGATATGATCCATTGGAATTGTTCTGAGAGTTAGTTACATGAAGAGACTAATAAAGACATAAAGAAACTAGGGTCACTCTCCTTAGAGAGAAGAGGAGATTTGATAGAGATCTTGAAGATCATGAAGGGTTTAGACAGCAAATAAAGAAAAACTGTTCCCAGTGGCTCAGGGGTCAAAAATCAGAAGGTGCAGATTTAAAATTATTAGCAAAAAAGGACTGAAGCAATCTGAAGGAAATACATGTTACAGAGCATCTTCATACAATTTGGAGTAAATTGCTGATCGTGTGGTCAATACTGATTCAATAATAAGCTTTTTAAGGGGGTGTTGGATGAATATCTGGGAGAAAACTTTCAGGGATGAGAGAAGTGAGCAAAGAATTACTGACTAAATTACACTTTGCAAGATCTAGTGTAAATGTGAGTGTCCAAAAACCTGTTCTGTTCTACAATTCTGTAACTCATATACTACACATTCACTCCCTTTATTCAGCAATCTCTCCACTGACATAAAACTAATTATTTTATTAATTTTATTTCAAATTTTCCATGTCATTCATTTTACATTTACTCTTTTAGTTTTTAAACTAACATTCCTTTAATACCTAAATTTATGATAAATATACAACTGGAGTAATGTTCTTTATTGCTCTGTTTGTCAAACCTACAGTGCAGGAATTTATACTCCCCTGTGAAAGTATCACAACAATAGATCCTTTTATTAATCTAAACAGTGTAGATCAGTGGACATTGCAATATGTTACATCTAAACTGGATGAAATAAACTCTATCTCAAGAAATATCTGCGGACTTCAAATGTCACGTTTCAAAGTGCGGTAATAAATATCATGCTGGTTTCTTCTAACTTCATGTTGGAAATTTACGATCTCACACCAGTCTATAAACATCCCTTGCCTTAATCCCATTCTGAGTAACCTCATGTGTTTTGAAGGATTGACTCAATTAAACACTCTTCTACCTTAGCAGCAGAATATTACATTCAAGTTCATCTGAAGTAACCCTTTAGTGTATTTGTGATTCATTATGAGCAATGCTATCATTTGAGATTTTTTAAAAAGCCTGTGTAAAATTGCATCTGCACAAGTATGAAATGTAAAATTCTGCTTTTAAAAATAAATTCTGCTCCTATCATTTTGTTTTATGACAGGCCAGTAAATGCAGTCACTTTTTTCAACTGAAGAACGTTTCTTTCTGCGGGTATCATCCAAAGAACACCAAGTAAGTCCTATCACAGGAGTTTAATATTTTTCAAGTTGAGTTGACTGGTAGTGATGTGACAAAAGTAACCACATTGACTACCTGACACCAAGGCAAGAAAGGATATTCCCATTTTCTGGCAATCTTTGTCAACCCAGCCCTACTCTACTTTGGATGTTTATTCTATTTAAAAGCATGATATAAATGCAATTTGTTGCAGTACTAGTTTAAATCTGTCACCTGGATATTCAACCATGGAGAAACCACTCAGTCCCCAGCTGTTGTCCACTTATTGAGTGAAGTGGCTATGTGACTGAAATAGCCACTCAACAGACTGGAAACAATAATCCAGCACATTAGTTCACCCTGCACTGTGGCACTTTGATCACTTAAAATCAGTTTTAAAAATATAAAAGTAATGCTGTTAGCCGTAATGATGCTCACTAGGAATGAGAATCTGGTGTCCCTATGCCTTCGGACTGATACGTGACACCAGTCCCACACTAACGTTCGCTCGTTCCTATTTAATGCCCTGTCTCCAGTGGCCCAACAAGTAGATTAAGAAACAAATAGCAGTGTCTTGTATAGCAGAAGAGTTTAGATGATTCAAAGCAAACAAGGGACTATCTGAAGTCTAAAGATGTCAAAAGACCTGAAAATAATGAGTTTTAACAGAAATGTGTGACTGTAAAGTGTCGGTGTGTTGTTTAATATAGATCGGGGCATGCAGTTTTGGTTTTGAAGGAGTTGCGAAGGAAATTTGCTGGATTGATTCCAGCAATGGGGAATGTGAAGGAGGATGCAATAGAGGAATTGATTTAAAAAAAAATAACTGCAGATGCTGGAGACCTGAAACAAAAACAGAAATTTGTTGGCGAAACCTATCCGGTCTGGCAGCATATGTGGGAAGAAAGTAGAGTTAATGTTTCGGATCCAGTGACCCTTCTTCAGAACTGGAGGAGTTTAAATCCTTAGAACTGTAAAATGAGGTGAAAAGTTTTGTTTTAGTAAGGGGATTGGGTGAACACTTGAAAGGGAGAAATTGCAGGAATGGAAAGAAAGTGGGATTAATTAGATTGCAGTTCCAAATCAAAACTGGTACAGACTCAGTTGGTTGATTCTCTTCTTTTTGTGATGTACTATTCTAGTGATTCATTGGAGAGACAAATTAAAATGTGATTGTTCTCCTATGACCAGAGAAGTTTAGGATTTATTGGAGGTTTCAAGGTAATAAAGGGTTCATCTTCTGGTTGAGTCACTGGACTCAACATTGACTCTGCTTTCTTCCCACAGATGCTATGAGACTTGTTTAGTTTCTCCAGCAATTTATTTTTGTTTCAGATCTTCAGCATCTGCAGTTCCTTGTTTTATTCCAGAAGGCAGTGAGTATTTTTTTAGATAGAGAGTTTGGACTGCTTTATTTGAAAGAGGTGAAAGCAGATTAGAGAGTATGTTTCAAAAGAGGATGAGATAAATACTCAAAGGATAAATGATCTTTTTTTATTCCAGAAGGCAGTGAGTATTTTTTTAGATAGAGAGTTTGGACTGCTTTATTTGAGAGAGGTGAAAGCAGATTCGAGAGTATGTTTCAAAAGAGGATGAGATAAATACTCAAAGGATAAATGATCTTTGGAGGCAAGTGCAAGGAAGTGGGGCTAACTTATAACATTTTGATTTTTGGATTAGTGGTACTGGAAGAGCACAGCAGTTCAGGCAGCACCCTGGGGTTGAAGTGTTCCAAGGCGGAAGATGAGGCGTTCTTCCTCCAGACGTCTGGTGGTGAGGGAGCGGTGGTGAAGGAGTCCCACGACCTCCAGGTCCTCAGCAGAGTGGGAGGGGGGGTTGAAATATTGGGCCACAGGGCAGTGTGGTTGATTGGTGCAGGTATCCCTGATATGTTCCCTAAAGCGCTCTGCTAGGAGGCATCCAGTCTCCCCAATGTAGAGGAGACCGCATCGGGAGCAATAGATACAATAAATAATATTGGTGGATGTGCAGGTAAAACTTTGATGGATGTGGAAGGCTCCTTTACGGCCTTGGATGGAGGAGGTGTGGGCGCAGGTTTTGCAATTCCAGCGGTGGCAGGGGAAGGTGCCAGGATGGGAGGGTGGGTTGTAGGGGGGGCGTGGACCTGACCAGGTAGTCACGGAGGAAACGGTCTTTGCGGAAGGTGGAAAGGGGTGGGGAGGGAAATATATCCCTGGTGGCGGGGTCTTTTTGAGGTGGCAGAAATGTCGGCAGATGATTTGGTTTATGCGAAGGTTGGTAGGGTGGAAGGGGCGTTCTGTCCTTGTTATGGTTGGAGCGGTGGAGTCTGAGTGCGGAGGTGCGGGATGTGGACGAGGTGCTTTGGAGGGCATTAACCACGTGGGAAGGGAAATTGCGGTCTCTAAAAAGGAGGCCATCTGGTGTGTTCTGTGGTGGAACTGGTCCTCCTGGGAGCAGATACAGCGGAGGCGGAGGTATTGGGAATACAGGATGGCAATTTTGCAGGAGGTAGGGTGGGAAGAGGTGTAATCCAGGTAGCTGTGGGAGTCGGTGGGTTTGTAAAGAATTAAAGAAGGAGGCCATCTGGACTTTGAGGCTAGATGGGCCAAATAGCTGCCTGGTATACTGGAGAATTCTGTGATTCTAAGAAAAAAATCTCAGTGCTGTCTTCTTGCTGCATTTGTTCTCTTTCTAGATATTTTGGATTTATTACCAAACATCCTTCAGACCATCGATTTGCTTCCCATGTTTTTGTCTCTGAGGATTCAACCAAACCAATAGCTGAATCAGTGGGGTATGTTTATCTCTTTTTCAAACTTTTATTTGGAAAAAGGAGAAATTCACTGCCTATTTCTATGGGCCAGTGTGTTCAAAGAGTGTTGGTCAGACTGCAATGCACTAATTTCATCTTGTTATAAGCCCATTTTCCCTTTTGTCAAAGTACCACCTCTAGCTTTATAATAGGACCATCGTCTATGACTTAGTTGTAGGTTCATAGTCCCACTAGAGAGATTTGAGGACCAGTATCCAAGGTGACCTTCCCAATACAGTCAGAAACCAATAGTGATTTTAAAAAAAAGCCCTATAGATCAGTGCAGGTGATCAATCAAAGTCTTGACAAACAGATAAGCTGGGAGAAATCTCCTAACACAGAATGGTTTTGGGCCATGGAATGGTCTACACTAATAGTGAGGGCCATGTATCCATATTAGCCTTTGACAAAGAAATGATGGGTTAAATGGACTCCTTCTATATTTGGGTTTTATGATCCCACCTTAACAAAATTTATGGTTATCCTTCCTGCCTGACATTTGTTTTCCTTACACTTTGTAAAGTTTGTATTAAAAGTAAAGCCAGTTTTGAGTGAGCTTTGGCAGTAAATGTAAACATTATATATCCAGTGAGCTTGTGCTTTATTTCATTCTTGTCATTTGTGTGTTAGTTGGAACATGGAAGTGCCAATGGACCATTTAGTGCTTCAAACCTGTCTGAAATTCTTTGATTTGATAATGGCTAACCTCTTTACCCACCTTTTGTTCCGCATCCCATGTCACCTTTACTTCCCCAAAAACATTGGTTGATCTTAGTTGTAAACATTTGGTACATTAATCCATGTACAGCCTTCCCAACGTAAATAATCACTGGGCTACCACCATAAAAGATGACAATTTGTACTTCGGAGGAAGTGGGGGTGAGGGTGGTAGTCATCATGACTGGGCCATAATTTATGGAGTTCCTCTTCCTCTTCCTCTTCTGAGTTTGAATAAAATGAATGTGTTTGACACTGGGGGTTTGCGGAGTTGGGTTTGTGAGAATGGATCACTGTGCTCAAAAGCCAGGGTGCAAAGCTTCCACATGGAGCCCATTATTCTAACTTCGCCCAGTTCTTTTCAGCCCAAGTGGTTTATACCTGTTACAGAAGCTATTTTCCTTCACTCCAAAACCTTTGGAGATTGACTCAACCATAGTAGGATTTGAATAAAGATCTGAAAATGTGTTGCTGGAAAAGCGCAGCAGGTCAGGCAGCATCCAAGGAGCAGGAGAATCTGCCTGACCTGCTGCGCTTTTCCACCAACACATTTTCAGCTCTGATCTCCAGCATCTGCAGTCCTTACTTTCTCCTTTTGAATAAAGATCTGTCTGTCCGTATGATAAAAATGATAGAGTTGGTCAATGAAGGAGATATAAGTTTGGCATTTAATGTTAAATATTTCTGTTTCCCCTCTTGTACAGGAGGGCCTTCCAGCTATTCTACAAAGAATACATTGAATACACCTGTCCAACAGAAGACATTTATCTGGAGTAGAAGCCTCTGAGCTGTGGGTGTTGCTCTGAACTCCTCGCGGTCTCCTTCTCAAACTCACCATGATGCATGAACATACTGAGCCAGAGGTCCTATATCATGATCCAGAACTATACAGCATCTCATTTGAAACATTTTACCTATTGTTACTTTTAGCCATGTTACACGGGTTGACAGCATTCTCCATCTGACAGCATCCTGCCTCTTATCCCTCTTCTCTGCAAATCCGGTCCCATCTCATGTTTCATCATGTCATGGCAAAACAGCTCAACTGCTTGCTTCTTAACACCCTTGTGATGCATTGGGTACATACTTGGTGTGATGGGCCAGAATTTAAACCTGGCGAAATAGCAGGACAAAATGGCACCAAACTACTCGGGAGTTACAAGATTGTTACATTGTTACATTGTAACAATGACGTTACACTGTATTCATTAATAGTGTTGTGTGTAAAGTTCTTAAACTTTGTTCATGGAGTGTACAACATGGTTTATTTAAAAGTTTGATGACAGCACCTTCTTCTGCACTTTTCTTTGCACAACAATCATTCCTTTTTTTGTTGGGGGGGGGGAAGAAACCTGTACGATTACCATCTTCATTAAAAAGAACAAGTGTTGCTGAAGGTTGCATGGCATCATGGGTGACATCAAACTATTCAATTATCAATTGCTGCACAGTCCTTTGCAAATTCACAAGTGTGTGTGGTACCACATTACAATATAGTTGAGAGCATTGTTTCAATTGTGACTGACTAAGTTAAATTGTGTTTCATTTACATGGAATTTTAGAATACCAATTTTGGATTCTGTTACAATCCAAGTTGATGGGCTTGTCGGTCCCAGAATGAAAGCTGACTTGATTGATCTTAATCTGTATTTTTGCAGTTTGTTACCATGGGTTTAGTCATTGACTATATTCACACAAGACTATCAATGTTCTTTGAACACAAATTCAAGTTCATTGCACAAAAGAAAGGAAAGGAAACAAAGTTTTATGTTGACATTTGTATGTGTGAATTAATTTTAAATGCTAACATAAAACAAAAAGAAATTCAACCTTTATTTCCCCTAGCAATATCCTTTTCAGATATTCAATCCCAGAGAAATATCACCTCTGTTTTAACTCTTAACTAACTTTTTCTAGTTTTTCTTTTTGGGCTGCTGAAATAGTTTTACCATGACTTCCCAGTCATGATGGCTTGAACTTCCTCTTAATTTTAATGGCTTAAATCTTTCTTTATGTCTGATAACTTGAAAATGTCCACACAAAATCTCATGGTTTGGAGATTTTACAAAGTGAACCTGCCCTTCTGATTCGGGTGAACTGCTCTCCTGAACTGAGAATCTGACTCTTCAACTAGTATGGAACTGAAATCTGACTTTGCTGAACTGGACTCAAAGTAAACTACCAGTAGCCTCTAATCATTTTGTTTTTCTGTTTGTCATTAACTCAGCAATGTAAACTCTATATCCTTTAATATCACAGGTACCTGACTAGGCACTTGCAAAGTCACATGCTTTCTTAAATGAGGTATTTGGGTCACTTTTTTAAAAATAAATTTCTGACCTTTTTAAAAGAAGTGATTTTAAGCAACTGAAACCAAGATGTATCAATCTCTCTCTTTTTTTTTTGAGAAAAGCCCAAATTTACCATGGTAATATATAATAGACCATTATCACAACTCACGTTTCCTGGCTGTATCTATTTACAGTTGTACTGTAGTGGCTGAAAAAACCTTCTGTATTTATGACCTAGTGTTATGATTTGGGGATTAAAATTCCTCAATTCCAGCCATTTTCCATTAAAGCTATGGATTGTCAAACGAGCAAGCCCCTGCATGTTTTCCCCTTTGCTTTTGTCTTTTTTGCCAAATTATTTTCAACTTCAGTGAGATGCTTTGTAACAGTTGTTTTGCCACAAAACCAAGACATCTCTGTCCCAGATACCAGCAATGTCCTGAGATTGCACAATGACCCTTGAACTCTAGACTTATAAGAGCTGAAAATGTGTTGCTGGAAAAGCGCAGCAGGCCAGGCAGCATCCAAGGAGCAGGAGAATTGACATTTCGGGCATGAGCCCTTCTCCTGGTCCTTGGATGCTGCCTGACCTGCTGCGCTTTTCCAGCAACACATTTTCAGCTCCGATCTCCAGCATCTGCAGACCTCACTTTCTCCTCTAGACTTGTAAACCTATTTAAGTCTAGGCTGTAAGATCCTCATATAATTATTGTAGCTGATAGTTATGACTATTTAAATATAAATAATTGAGCTGTGCAAACTGTGGGTTGAGTAGATCCCATGAGCTTTCATCTCATGCCCTTCTGCCTTGAATCCTTTTGCCCCCTTTTTGCCAGTCTTGGGTACAACATTAGAAACATTTGTTGTTCAAATGGACTAATCCTGATGTGTTACCGAGTCACCATTCACTCCCCATGCTCCAACATTTTTATAATAAAAGTGATCAAAGAAAATGAAAAAGGAACAATTTTTCTTTCATGTCTCCCCTTTGATTTTTCTTGTGGATTTTGCAAGTAACATTTTCTCAGAGATTGACCTTATAATTCCTGGAGACTCTGAGGCGATCTTGGTGGATTAATGACCCTAAAACAAACCAATTTCTTCTGAAATTCCTTGTGGGCAATTTGGGATCCGGAACATTTCCGATGTTTGCAGGTTACACTGACTTACATCTTAAACGTGTCTGCCCACGTGTAGTATAGTTGCATCTTTGGTACCGCTAGTAAATATTTGTAGTTTCCCTTTTAGGCAATTTAAAAGCTGGGGTTGGTCAGAGTTTAACTGCTGCTTGGCAAAGTTTTCAGTGCTGTACTGGAGTGTTCCAGCACAGAAATACACTGACTGGAGTATGTCATTGAGTCCTACTATCCTGTTCCACTAGTCAGTGTGATATCATTGTGGCTGATTGTGTCCTAATTCCTTTGCCTCATAAATCTGAATAACACAAATCTATGCATTTCTTCCGAATGAAAACTTACAATTCATCTAGCATCAGTTACCACTTGCGGTAGTGTTCCAAACTTTTTTAAACACAAAAAGGCGGGTACGTGTTTTCTCAGTTCGTTCTTGCAAGTTCTGGCTTTTTTTTTTAGATAATACTCTCCCCTTCCTCCTTTATTTGCCTTGCACAGGACAAAAAAAAATATCCAGGGAAGATCAATTAGAAGCAGTAGGATATGGTCAGTGATACTTGTGAAATCTTATCAGGAGATGGCTAGCAGTGGAGTGCTCATGTGAGAAGTGAAGTGAAACAGGTTGGAGACAAACTGAGTAATGGAAGGATTGATAATGCTAGAGGGATCCACAGAAGATGCAACCTTATACTGGGTGCCCCATCTCGTGATGCATCCAATGGATAATACCTATCACATTATGCCTTGTAATACCCTGTACCCATCAGGCTATGCATCCAACTTGATCTTGTGCTCATTATTGGCAGAGTCCTCCTCAAGTTACGGGGATACCTTTTAAGAAGAAAAGAGTTGTATTTATGATGCATCCTTCATGAACTTGTATATCCCAAAATTCTTCACTGTCACTGGATACAGCAATTACTAAAGTGTCTGTTTATAGTTCCCACGTTTTACGGGGCAAGGTCCTCAAAACAGTGCAAAAATGGATTAGGTCATCTGGTTCTGGTGTTGTTTGAGGAGTAAACATTAACCTCCTCTCTGTTTCCCCCTCCAAGCCCCATACAATCCTGAATAGGAAATATGTCATTTTTCCTTCAGTGTCACTGGGTCAAAATCAGTGAGGGTGTTCCTACAAAAGAAAGTCCTGGGATTTTTTAAACTAGAGCAGTAGGATGTAACATAGCCATCTGAGATGGCAAAATGAGCTTAACTGGGTTATCAATCTCCTCTAAATGATGACGTCTGTTCACCTATCACTACCTAGCCACCCCACCTCTCTCCCCACCCTAAAAGCCTCCACCTCCCTCCATATCTGCAACAGCCTTCACTCCCACCTCCAAGCCTGAAACGTTGACTTCTCCACCTCCTGCTTGTCTATTTAGGATTCCAGCATCTGTAGTTTTTTTGTCTCTAATCTCTGACAGTGTAACACACTCCACGTTTAACTGAATTGCCCACCCAGAATGCTCCCTTAAGATTCTAGAATTGGAATTGAATCTTTGGATTCAGGCTCAATCTGGTACGGTGAAGATGTCGTTTATGTGGATTTTCTCACACCACTACATTAAGTAACTAATCCAGTTGAATTACATTAGAGGAAAAATGATGTAGGGATACACCATCCTGCCTAAACAGTCCATTCCAATGACTATTGCTCTACCAAAACCTCCTCCCATAATTTGTAATTTAAAACTATTTTAAGTCTCAATCTCCTCCCCCTTCAAAGACTTTCCCAGCTTTCCCATATGTTGTTTGCTTCAACCATTCCTCTTGGAAGCAATTTCCACATTCCTGCCACGGAGTCAGGAGTTTCATCGGAATTCCATATTGGTAATAGAAGCAGAGCAGTGGATCTAGAGTGATAGTCACCCATACATTGCTGGAAATAGAATGACCGTATCTAACACTGGTCAGGCAGCATCCGAGAAGCAGGAGAATCAACATTGCGTGAAGAGCTCATGCTCAAAACCTCAATTCTGACTGGCCATGCTTTTCTAGCACCACACTCTTGGACTCTGGTCTCCAGCATCTGCAATGCTCACTTTTTTTTCTCCCAGTATCTAACACTGATTAATTTTTGCCTTTGACTCAAATGTCAATGATTCTGTATTCAGATTGAAATGAACGAAAGCTGATCTTGTTAGGGTGAAAGGAAAGGCTGGTAGGTATAGGGAATGCTGGATGACAAAAGAAATTGAGGGCTTGGTTAAGAAAAAGAAGGAAGCATATGTAAGGTACAGACAGGATAGATCGAGTGAATCCTTAGACCAGTATAAAGGAAGGAGGAGTATACTTAAGAGGGAAACAGGAGGGCAAAACGGGGACATGAGATAGCTTTGGCAAATAGAATTAAGGAGAATCCAAAGAGTTTTTACAAATACATTTAAGGACAAAAGGGTAACTAGGGAGAGAATAGGGCCCCTCAAAGGTCAGCAAGGTGGCCTTTGTGTGGAGCCGCAGAAAATGGGGGAGATACTAAATGAGTATTTTGCATCAGTATTTACTGTGGAAAAGGATATGGAAGATATAGA
>NC_057725.1:25534706-25586068 GCF_004010195.1 Chiloscyllium plagiosum | reverse complement strand
TGCATGCATTTCTGGTCTCTTTCCTATCGGAAAGATGTTGTGAAACTTGAAAGAGTTCAGAAAAGATTTACAAGAATGTTGCCAGGGTTGGAGGATTTGAGCTATAGGGTGAGGCTGAACAGACTGGGGCTGTTTTCCCTGGAGCGTCGGAAGCTGAGGGGTGACTTTCTTGTGGTTTACAAAATTGAGGGGAATGGATAGGGTAAATAGGCAAAGTCTTTTCCCTGGGTTGGGGAGTCCAGAACTAGAGGGCATAGGTTTAGTGTGAGATGGTGAAGATATAAAAGAGATCTACAAGGCAACTTTTTCACGCAGAGGGTGGTACATATATGGAATGAGCTGCCAGAGGAAGTGGTGGAGGCTGGTACAATTGCAACATTTAAGAGGCATTTGGATGGGTATATGAATAGGAAGGGTTTGGAGGGATATGGGCTGGGTGCTGGCAGGTGGGACTAGATTGATTGGGATATATGGACGGGTTGGACCAAAGGGTTTGTTTCCATGCTGTACATCTCTGACTTTATGACTCTATAATTGCATGCATTATGCAGTGAAGCAGTTATCCTGGGGAACAGACAAGTGAAGAGAGAAACACTTTAGTCGGTTCAAATATTTTTTTAGTAGGCTTCAAAATATCCAGATTTGGGACATTATTTAGCCAACTTGATAACTGAAGATTCATCTGCAATTTTTTCTCCATTATTTTGGAAGAGACATTATAATCAATTTTTTTTTTTGTTTGTAGTGAGATAGCAGAAAGAAGTATTGTTAAGCATTCATATACTTAACGTTGTAATGTTAGGAGTTTGGAGGATAAACATATTCCTGGCACACACTCTAATTGTCATGCTTCGATATTTTTAATCAGCCTGTGAAAGAGAAGGGTAGGTCACACCTTTGATGTGATCTATTGGATAATTGTTTTGTTTTGGAGGTTATTGTAATTTATTTAGATGTGCTGTTGAATTTGAATTGCTCTGATTTCATTTGAAGAATCCATTTATCTCTTTGATCATCTAAAAATATCTCTGAGCAAACAGGATACTGATGCAGAACTAATACCTACTTTCTTGCACTGTTGTACAAAGTCCAGGAGGACTTGGTTCTCAACTTAATTCCTGCCAATGTTTATTTGCTGAATTTTAATGTCCAATTATCACATCACCCAGATCAGATATTGGTTGTTTTGTTTAACACAACATGTCAAGTTTAAGAATGACAGTAGGCATTTGGTAGCGTCAGTAGTTTTCAGATTAGAGCATAAATTCAACAGGTTATCATGCTATGGATTTTATAAATCGGTGCTCAAATTGAGGTTTTGTGACATGGGAAACTTGAACATTATCAGCTTGATGCAATATTAACAGTTCTTCAAGTGACAAGTCTGCAATGTAATTAATAGATTGTTGAAACAAATGCTTTCTGTTCTGAAGGCACGCATGCCTGCAGACTCCCCTCAGAATGTTGATCACGATCAATCTCCTAGGGTTTACAAAGATGGTCATCTGTGCTGAAGCAGTGGGTGACAATTAAGATCATCTCGTTACGGTGATTTTTTTTGCTTCAGTTAACATGAAAGTGGCATGGCTAATGTTGTGTCTGGTGGCATTTAGCAATCCCTAATCTAATCAGGAATCAATACTTGTTATCCCGACTGGAACTTGATGTTGCAAGCATTTTCATTTTGGAGTGTATATTGACTGTGCAATTTAACAATTTGTGAAAAATGTTGGGGATAATATGTGTAATCCAGATTCCATCTCCACCTTGAAAATGTACAAGTTATGGATTTTAAATCTAAGATTTACTGTCACAATGGGCCTGTAGATAAACAGTATTTCTGCAGAACACATGAAAACCTCCAACATCAGTTCCAGGACTATTGAGAAACAGCAGATTAGTCTCTGGAAGGATGTAAGGGAAGGCTTTCTGATTTTAATTATCATCCAATGTCGAATGCTGGAACAGGAGTGCGAAGACAGGTTGGTCGTGGCTGTAATGCACTCCATGGTCAAATGTCCTGCCAAAATATTTTTTTTCTTCTTGGCACACTCACAGTATGATATTTGAGATGAGACGTAAGTAGTGACTTTTCTATTTTGGAATTGAACCCTCATAGAATCAGGATTCCTCAAGAATGGGGAAACAAAAGAAAACTAGATTTGAAAGTTGATTTCTAGTTAACAAGTAAAACTCAATAACATGCTCTCATGTCTTTCTAAAAAGTAGTCTCATTTTAAGTTCCTGGCTGTAGAATTCTCAAATTTTGTGTTCTATTAAAAAGCTATAAAATTAAATATTTTGCTAATTGTTATGCAAAATAATCATAAAAGATATCAATGTCTGGGTCATCCCTCTTGCTACGTCCAGCATTCCTGAGGAATAAGGATGGTGCTTTCTTTCGTTGTTTGCTTGGCTTAGGAATTACTGGTTTTATGCCATATTCTGAAAAGACAAGCAAAAGACTCTTTTTATTATTTTATAAATTAAGATGTGCTTATTTTCTTTAGCCGTGTTCATACAGATTCCTGGAGTTGTCTTCATGGAATGCAAAATCTGTGTTGACATTCCCATATCAACACTCAAACATATTCAACTACATTTTTCCAACTCTGATGTCAAATGATCAGCAAGCACAGTCTTCTAAAAGTGCTTTGAAAGGCATCTTGCATTGACTAGAGAAAAATTCCTGATACATGCTTGAAGTAATTTTGAGTCCAGGGTGAACAGAATGATAAAAAAAAAAGCTTAAAAAAAACTGAAAGAACTACAGATGATAGAAAATCAGAAACTGTTGGAAAGATGCAGCAGGTCTGTCAGCAGCTGCGGAGAGAAATCAGTTAATGTTTCACGTCCAGTGACCCTTCAGAACTGATTGTAGTGAGGAAAGAGTTTGTATAAATGCTAAAGATAGGGTGGGAAGACAGGGGAGGAGTAAACAATAGGTGGAGATGAAGCCCAGAGAGAGAGAGAGGCAACAGTCGGACAGACTAAGGAATGGGTAAAAGCTAGCCTGGAAAAATGAATAGCTGCTAATGGGTTGGTCATAGTAGTGATGCTTGTGATGACAAGGTGTGGTGTGTGGAGATTGGGTAGGAACATGGGAGAAGGTGCTTGGGCTGTAAAATTATTGCATTTGATTTTGAGTCCAGAAGGTTGCAAAGTTCCCAAGCAAAAAATGAGGTAGTGTTCTTCCAGCTTGCACTGAGCTTCACTGGAGCACTGGAAATATTGACCAGTGGACATTGTGATCTGTTGAAATGGCAGGCAAACAGAAGCATGGTCATTTTGACAAACAGATTGTAGGGTTCTCTCCACAGATGCTGCCAGACATGCTGATTGTGTTTCATTTCATCAAAGATATCAAGGAAAGCAGAAGCAAAATTATTCCCACTCCAGTAGGAATGTTGTACTATGAGATGGTGTAGCCTATTCAAAATAGTGGGGGAAAAATATATTTATACAGAATCACTTGTGAGAAAACAGTAGCCTTCTCAATAATTTTGAAGTGGTTTAACACATGGTAAAACTCTATATGGCTTGCAAATTTCAGTTTTTTAAACTTATTACTATCTCTGCCATACTTAACTATTTGAGTGACCTCCTCTGGTGTTCTCAATGGATTATCTACTTATATCCTTGAAATGTTGCACTATTCTACACCAGTACATGTCCCTCAATCTTCCAACTCCAGTCTAGTGAGCATTTTCCTTGATGTCCTCATATACATGGCTTCAGTATTAATTTATAGCCCTACTGTTTGATATTTATCTCCTTTTATTTCCATCCCTCATTTTCCTGAATACCTTGTCTCCAACCTACCATTCTTTTTGAGTCAGGACCAAGTTTTTCCCACATCATTGTGTCTTTAATCCATGGTTCTTTTTAAAAGATCTGCTCAAAAATCGATGAGTTCATCTGTTCATTCAGTCAGATCTGTAACTTGCTCATTACTGATCCAGGTAATGCTTTTGAAAATGGTGGTGTTGCAGGAGTACAGTGCTATGGTTGTTGTTAATATTAAAGTATGGACCTGTGGCTAATATGCCTCTCAGCCGAGCTGACTTACCGCAGCACTAGCTTATCTTCCTGGTCTGTTTGAGGTATTGCTTTCTTAGATGATTGCTTCATCACCAATTCAACTAGGTGCTCTTTTGATTTAATCAATCAAATTTTAGTTTTCCAATGAAATCTTTTTGTACTTAGTGCTATAAGTTTTTGGTGTAACTGATCACACCGATCGTTGTCATTGGGGAATATACTGAAACGGGTGAAAGAAGAGTTCTATCTGGTGTATTGACCAATAATTATCCCTAATCCACTCAAACCAGATTATTTGCTAATTATTTCAGTGCTGTTTATGGAGCTTGCTGCGCACAAATTGGCTGTGCTGTTTCCTACATTACTAGTGATCCATCAAAAATGCTTCATTTACAATAAATGCAAGTCATTTTTTTCTTAAAATAAACAAGGAATCAAAGGTTGGCTTTACCATCTAAATATCCAAAGTGCTGTCTTGGGTGATTCAAGTCCATTGCATTCCCAATATTTTCTTTCTTCACTCTGATAGTGAAATGGAGGAATAAACAGCAAAAAAAATTAGGCGAGCTTTACACCATATCATTTATCTTTAATCTTTGATAAATATACATTAGAAATAAATTATTCCTGTTAACATTGGCATACCGTTTCAGTGTGAGTGTTACACTCAAATCAAAAAGTACCAAAAATAAGAGAAAATTGAGATAAAATCTGTTTAAATAGTTGTGCTTTGTATTAATGAAAGTGTTCATTTTTCCTTTTAAAGGAAAAATAAAATCAAAATGTATACAAGAATCGAATAAAAAGTAGCGATATCAACTCATAACATTATAAAATACAGTTCTGCCTAGGTGAGTGAAAAATCAAACTTTAAATAGAACTGTTTTTAAAGATCATCACCAAAACATCACTGCGTATGCACTTATGATGTCACTCTTTGTGAGGCACGAATGTTCTTTTTGTGGAGAGCTTTGCTTCTAATTGGCCAGATAGAAATTCATACACATGGATGTTTTTTCTTTAGAAAAAGAAATGTTGAAGTTCATTGTTTTGCTCTGCTCAGATGGAGACTTGTTTTCAAAAGCAAAGCTTTAACTCTGGTTGTACTGTAGCAGTGGATTCCTGTTTCTTAGAGTAATTATGCAGCAGGAGTCAAATAAAAAGTAGCATTTTAAGAATTGAAAACAAACTCTAAATAGATGACTAACACACAAATTACAGTGTAATGTCTCTTTTATCAAAGATAATTATTAGTAGAATACCAATATAGCAGAGGATCTCTGTAAATGTATTTTTCGATAGCAATTTTCATGTGATTTGCATACTCAGTTCAACCATAGGGGCACTGAGAGTTGTGGAGCCTGCCTGATAATGATTAAATCAAACTCCACATTCAACACAAACAACAACACAGCTTTCTCCAGCATTTTGTTTTTGCTTCAGGTCTGCAGCATCTGCAGTCCTTTGTTTTGTTCTACACAACTGTTGTGTGTGCCTTCTCTTCCACTATTGCCAACCAGCAATTCTGCTTGTGTTGCAAATAGGCATAGCCCTAAAGCAAGTGGACTGCAGAGTTCACCTGCCAAAAAAGGCTGTACTCTCCTCTGAGAATTCGTATCACTTTTCCTTAACAGGACATTTTGCAAGAAATAGTAATGTAGAGTGCAAGATGAAAAGCTTCAACATAATGTCTCACTTCAATAATATTCTAGCAATTACATTATGCTACATTGTATGAGAAAAGCTGGTATAGTTACAACAGTGGTGTTTAGCTGACAATGTGGAAAATTGCCCAAATATATCTTGTACACACAATGTAGGAGAAATTCAACCTTTCCACATACTACCCCATCATTCTGCTCTCGATCATCAGTAAAATGATGGAAGGTGTCATCAACAGTGCAATCAAACAGCACCCACACAGCAATGACCTCCTCAGTGATGCATAATTTGGGTTCCACCAGGGCCACTCAACTCCTGACTTCATTCCAGCCTTTGTTCAAACATAGACAAAAGAGCTGAATTCCACTGGTGAGGTGAGAGTGAAAGTCTTTGACATTAAGGCTATGTTTTAACAAATGTGGCATCAACGCATCCTAGCAAAACTGGAACCATTGGATAGAAGAGGCCAAACACTTCACTGGTTGGAATCAATCCTGACACGTAAGGTAGATATGGTTGTTGGTGGTCAGTCATCTCAGCTCCAGGAGTTCCTCAGGCTAGTGTCCTTGGCCCAACCATTTTCAGCTACTTCATCAATGGCATTATTGCCATCATAAGGTCAGAAGTAGAGATATTCAGTAGGGTCAGAACTAGGGAACTATTGAATTGTGAGTCTGTCATCAGTGGTGGAGGGTGTTCTGAAAGGATTTATGTGGATTTGGAGAGGTAAAGACTGAATAAGGATAGTCAGTATGGTTTTGTGTTTGGGAGATCATTACTCACAATTTAATTGAGTTTTTTGAGGAGAGAACCAACAAGATTGAGGGCAGAGCGGTAAAAGCCTTTGACAAGGTTCTGTGTGATAGACTAATTAGTAAAGTTAAATAACATAGGATTCAGGGAGAGCTTGTTAGTGGAAGACAGAAGGCGATATTGGAGGGTTGTTTTTCAGACTGCAGGTCTGTGACCAGCAGTGTTCCACAGAGGTCAGTACTGGGTCCACTTTTTTTTGTCATTTATATAAACAGGTTGAATGAGAATATTGGAGACCTGGTTAGTAAGTTTGCGGATGGCACCAAAATTAGTGGTATAGTCGATAGTGAAGATTATCTAAGATTATAAAAGGATTTTGATCAATTAAGTCAATGGGATGAGGAGTGACAAATGGGGTTTAAAATGGATAAATGTGAGCTTTTGCATTTTCATAAAATGAACAAGTGTGGACTCATACAATTAATGGTAGGGCCCTGAGTTGTGTTATTGAACAGTGACACCTAGGGGTTCAGCTCCATAGTTCTTGTCACATTTGCCTTCATTGCTCAGACCATTGCGTAAAGGAGTTGGGACATAATGTTGAGGTTGTACAGGACGTTGGTGAGGCCACTTTCGGAACACATATACAGTCCTGGTCGCCCTGATTTAGGAAGAATATTATTAAACCGGACAGGGTTCAGAAAAGATTTACCAGGATGTACTGGGAATGGAGGGTTTGAGTTATCAGGCCTCTCCTTTTATTTCACTGGAGCATAGGAGGTTGAGGAGTGGTCTTATAGAGGTTTCTAAAATCACAAGAGGCTTAGATAAGGTGAATAGCAAAGATTTTTTCCTGAGGGTGGGGAGTTAAAATCTAGGGGGATATATTTTTAAGGTGAGAGAAGAAAGATTTAAAAGTGATCTGACAGGCAACTTTTTCACACAGAGTGAAAATGGAATAAACTGCCAGAGAAAGTGTTAGATGCAGATATAGTTACAACATTTAAAAGATATTTGGATAGGTACATGAATAGGAAAGGGTTAGAGAGATGTGGGCCAAACACAGGGAAGTGGGACTTGTTTATCTTGAGAAACTTGACCATCATGGATGAGTTGAACTGAAGGATCTGTTTTCGGGCAGTATGACTGTATGGTAGTGAGACCATGACCAATGCATTTCAATACGTGGTGGGGGAAAGATAAGGACAGTTCAAGAAACCAGTGAGTTTTCTTTTTTATAAAATAGTTCTTAAGGCATCATTTATGACCAAAGAAGGAAGGGGACTGAAATGGTTTCAAAAGGACACGGAGCAAAATCATTGACATAAAATGACCACTCTCTGCAGCTAACCTAGATGATTTGGCCAACTTTCACAAAACCAGTGTGGATTAAAAAAAAGACTGTCTGAGTTGAAGTTAATTCCTTTCTAAAAGGAAATCTGTAAAAAGGCAAATCCACCTCAATGGTAGAGGTGAGATAGCAAAAAAAAAATTACTTTCCAGGAGTGAATGAGAAGGAAAAACTCCCTACAATTCAGATCGCTACAATCAAAACATATTTGTTTTGGGGCAGCACGGTGGCTCAGTGGTTAGCACTGCTGCCTTACAGCACCAGGGTGACTGTCTGTGTGGAGTTTGCACATTCTCCCCGTGTCTGCGTGGATTTTCTCTGGGTGCTCTGGTTTCCTCCCAGGTTAGGTAAATTGGCCATGTTAAATTGCCCATAGTGTTAGGTACATTAGTGAAGGATAACTATGGGATAGGGGAATGGATCTGGGTGGGTTACTGTTCGGAGGCTTGGTGTGGACTTGTTGGGCCAAATGGCCTGTTTCCACACTGTAGGGAATCTAATCTAATCTAATCAAAACATTAACAAATGCAAGATGCTAGACCTTAAAACAATGCTTTCCATAGCGATAAATGTCTCAGAAATACATACAGCAGCATTGTTCCAAGGGAGATTTGGCGAACTTTGAGAATGTTGAAAGGAAGCTACTGTCACAACTTCCATTACAAAAGAAGCTGGCTCAGTTCCCATAGAAACAACAGAGAAGAAGCATGAGGGAGTTGAGGACTCAAAATTGTATATTTTATTTCCTTTTATACTGGACACAATCACCTTTCAACTTTGTACTCGTGTGTTTATGTAGGAATGAAAGAGACTGCATTAAGGCTGTACATATGACATTTATTATTTTTTTCAGGGTTAACATTAAACCTTCTTTCACTCAAGAAAGCCTTATGATTGGTTCCTATTGCTACCGTAAAAATAAGTTCGCTGTGTTTTAAAAGGAACAGAGAGATATGCTCTCATGCTAAAATAATGTAAATATTTGTTGTAACCATTTGGGGAGGTTCAGAAGAGGTGTGCTGAATCAAACCTCTCCACCTGGTCATACTGAGTCTTACTTTAATGACATAAAAAAGACCGCTTTCAGACAGTCAGGCAGTCCCTCATTGTCAATTGGAGATTGCAAGACCGATTTTTCTTGGTTGTGTACACTAGGGTATATGAAATAAAAGTTGAGTTAAATGGATTCAAGCTATTTCTCATTGAATGGCTAGAGGGATGGAATGACCTCCTGCCATATCTTTGGTCATCAACTTCCAGGAGAGAAGCTGTATGATATCAGTTATCCACTCCACTCTGCATACTGACTTGTTACAATACAGGTGGCCATTCAGCTCACCTTGTCCACAACGGTTTCCTGAATGCCACTCGCCTTTCTTTTCCTTGTAACCCTGTATACCTTGTTTTCAGATAACAATCTAATGCCCTTTCAAATGTTTCAATTGAAACTGTCTTGCAGTGCCTCTTGACAATGTCCTTCATTGTGTGAAAAATATTTTCCTCTTGTCACCGTTACTTCATTTACCAATTACCTTAAATCTGCACCTTCTCATTCCTTATCCTTTCATGAATGGGAACATTTTTCTCTACCTAATCTATCCAGAATCCTTGTAATTTTGAAAACCTTTCATCTCCTATCAACTTTCTTTCAGAAATACAGTCCTAACTTAACAGTGCACTCGACTCTTGGTTTCGTAATGTCGGATCTCCCTTTCTAGGTAAAACAATGACTGCAGATGCTGGAAACCAGAGTCTCCCTTTCTCCCAACTTCTATCCCTCATGGGATGAAATACTGGCTGAAAGCTTGTCTTATGCACCAACATGTACTCATCTGCTAATTCTGCTGCCCTTCTCACTTCCTAAACGTTCTGTTCCTCCACGTGAAGTCTTACCATCTCTGGAAGTAAGTTTTTAATCTCCTCCAGCAAAATAATCTTTCTTAGAACTTCAAAGGTCTTAACTATTTGCCTGTTTAACCTCTTCATAATCTCTTTATACCTCATCTGACAGTGTGATAAATACCTCACTAACTCTGTCTACCAGTTTAGTCTGAACTAGCATTACCCATAAATCCTCAGACCACTCCATCTGCCTTGCCAATTTTTCAAATGAAATAAAGAAGGCTTCAACATCTTTCTCATCAAAATGTGGCAGAATTTTGACATATTTATATATATATCACTACCTTTTTAAATCTCCATCCTGTTAACTTGACTTTGCTGACTAAGTTGCAACTTCTCAAGTTCAAATGTTCTCTTTTTGCTCAGCTAAGAAGTTTCTCTCTCTTTCGTTTTCCTCTTTCTCTCTTCTAGCTCTCTTTCGCTCCCCCTTTATTCTCTCTCTGCTTAGCCAAGAACCTTCCCTCTCTTTCCTCCCTTTCCAACTGTTTATCTTCTAACTCCATTTTCCTCAATTGTAATTTAAATTTTTCCACCTCTACGGCACTTGTCTGTTTCTCTGACAAACCTAAGTGTTTGAGTAACTCCCTTAAAATTTCAGCTTTACTTTTGTCTTTGGTTAAACCCAAATCTAACATATTTGCTAATTCTAAACATAAGACCTTTTTCTTTCCTTCTAAACTTTATTGGCAAATTTGAGGATCAACTTCAAATCCCAGAACCTCTTTTGTAATTTTAAGAGCCATTCCTCTCACTTATAATTTAATCAACCACAAGTCACCGTAATTAAACAAATTGTCTCACCTACATTTTATTTAAAGATCTAGGACACTAACCTGCAAGTGTTTAAATCTGCTGAGAATTTTCGTATCCCCAAATCTATTCAAATCTGTCTAGCCAGTTCAAATCATGGACCCGAGCCCCCAAACTGTTACAGTACGGGGTCAACACCTCTGCTAATTTAAAATGCAACACAGAAAAAACTCATCCCATGCAGTAATCGGTGAAAATTCGATAGATCAAGAGCTATTTAAAGTAAAAATTAACTTTATTTCTTAAGATATAACAGAGAATAATTAACTAGCAACTATTTACAAGTCCTTCTTCTAACCTATCTTTTACCTTCCCCCTTCTACAATACTAGTCTGATAAAACTCACAATTAAGGTTTACAAAACAAAACTTCTTAACTCAAAACCAGACAGCTTTCAGTTTTCTCTGGATTCCCGTCTTCTTCTTCTTGGGGATTCTGCTTCACAGGTTACTGGTCAATAAAGATACCTTTTAAGATAGCTATTTTTCAGACAGTCTTTACAGGTTGGCAGTTCTCCTCCCAACTGTTCAATTTTCTCCCATCTTATACCACCAAAGCATTGGATTGTGTTATTGGCTTTTAGGATTGTCAATATACTAAATTCAAACTTGATTGAAGTTTGTTTTTTTTAAAACTGATTGGCCTAATTCAAATCTGTTTTTGTCTTCAGGCTACCAGCTACCCTAGCTACCCCAGTAGCTGGACCACATGTTACATTTTGTTCAGAACACTTGGTGCTATCATTGAGTTTTTAACAGTACACCCACATCTTCATAACACTATTGTTTTATCCTACTACCAAATTATACACCCACCTCTTTCTATACGACTGATTTATTTGCTATGCAATCATAGATCAATGTTAGGCCAGTTAGTTTAACATCTGTCATCATGAAAAGGCTAGAATCCATTAGAAGATGGTAGTAGCAGGTTATTTAGAAAATTTATAATACAGAGGAACCTTGATTATCCGACAGTCAATTATCCGAATATCAAATTGTCCAGCAAGATAGCAAGTTCTTGATGCTTGGCCAAACATTTGATTATCCAGAATTTGATTAACCAAACAAAATACTCCCCACCCATGTCCTTTGGATAATCAAGTTTCCTCCATACATCAGATAAAGTTAACATGGTTTTATGAAAGGGAAAGTGTGTTTGACAAATTTATTAGAGCCATTTAACAGACAATATGAACTTATTTAAATATATAAATGAAAGGGAGAAGTCAAAATGAACACAGATCCCTTAGAAAATGAATCTGGGGATAGTTATGGGGAACAGGAAATTGACAGGAATTAAACTGATTTTGCATTGGTCTTTATGGTGGAAGATACTTCAAACATCCCATTAATGCAAAAGAATGGTGGGGTGGTGGTGAAAGGGGTGGGGTGGAATTAAGTCATCACCACTAGAAAAGTAGTATTGGATAAACTAATGGGACTAAAGGCAGCTAGGTCTTTTGGCGCTGATGTCTTTCATTCAAGGATCTTGAAAGAAGTTGCTACAAAGATAGAGGGTGCCCGATTTGTAATTTTCAAAAAAGTCCATGAATTCTAGAGAAGTACTGGAAAATTGTCAATGTGATATCCCGATTTAAAAAGAGAAGGACGTAAAAAGCAAGTAACCAAAGGCCATTAATCTAATGTCTATTGCTGGAATCAGTTATTAAGGAAGTAATAACGGGACATTTGGAAAATCATAATCTAATCGAGCAGGATCAGCATGACTTCATGAAAGGGAAATAATCTTCTGACTAATTTATTTGAAATTTTTGAGGATGTCTCAACCAGGGTGGATACAGGGAAACCAATTGACATGTAATATTTAGACTTCCTGAAGATGTTCGACAAGGTACCTCAACAAAAGTTGAAACTGTCATATAGCCCATGGTGTGGGAGGTAGTATTTTGGCATGGATAGAGAATTAAGTAATGGCCAGTAAACAGTGATTTATTTTTCAGGTTGGCAATGTGTAACCAGTGGATTCATACAGGGATCAGTGCTGAGACTGCAACTTTTCACAGTATTTATTTATGACTCAGAGGAAAGAAGTGAAAGTACTGTAGCCAAACGTTTAGGCCACACAGAAATATTTAGAAAGGCAAGTTGCAAAGGGGATACAAACATATTACAGAGAGATGTTGATAAGTTATATAAATGAGCAAAAAGATTGGCAAATGGAATATAATGTTGTAAAAAGTGAAGGTTTTCATTTTGAAAGGGATGAACAAAAGAACAGAGCATTAGGGTATTATTTAAATAGAGAAAAGTTGCAACATAAGCTGAACAAAGAGACCTTGGAGTACAGGTGCATAGCTCATTGAAAGTGGTATCACAGGTAGATAGGATAGTGAAGAAGGCACTTGGTATGCTTTCTTTTATTGGTCAAAGCATTGAGTATAGGAGTTGGGAGTCATGCTATGGCTGTACGGGACATTGGCTATACCACTTCTGGAATCCTGCATGCAATTCTCGTCTCCTTCCTGTCAGAAAGATGTTGTGAAACTAAGGGTTCAGAAAAGATTTACAAGCATTTTGCCAGGGTTGGATATTTTGAGCGATAGGGAAAGGTTGAATAGTCTGTGGCTATTTTTCCTGGAGTGTCAGAGGCTGAGGGGTAATAGAGGTTTGTAAATTCATGGGGGGCATGGTTAGGGTAAATAGACACGGTACTTTCCCTGGAGTGGGGGAGTCTAAAACTGCAGGGCACATGTTTAAGGTGAGAGAGTAAAAATTTAAAAAAGACCTAAGGAGGAACATTTTCATTCAGAGGGTAATGCATGTATGGAATGAGCTGCCAGAGGAAGTGGTGGAGTCTGGTATAATTGCAAAATTTAAAAGACATCAGGATGGTATATGAATAGGAAGTGTTTAGACGAATATGGGCCAAATGTTGTAAAATGGGACTAGATTAATTTAGGATATCTGGTCAGCATGCATGAGTTGGACCAAAGGGTTCGTTTCAGTGCTGTATATCCCTATGTCTATGTCTTCAACGTGGGAGTAATTACATATAAAGCACAGGAAGCTAGCACACAGGTACAGCAGGTAATCAGGAAGGCTTATGGAATATTTCATGGGGGTTGGAGTGGGGAAGTCTTTTGGTTTCCCGTATTTAAAGAAAGTTATTATTACATTGGAGGCAATTCAGAGAAAATTTACTAGGATGATACCTGGTATGGAGGGATTATCTTAGGAGCAAAGGTTAAACATGTTGGGATTGTACTCACTGAAATTTAGAAGAATGCAAGGTGACCTCATTGTAACACCACACATTCTTAAGGGGCTTAACAGGGTAAATGCTGAGAGATTGTTTCCCCTTAGTGAAGACTCTAGGACCAGAGGACATAGTCTCAGATAAAAGGAGTATCAATTTAAGATTAAGATCAGGGGTTATTCCTTGTCTCAGAGGGTTGTGCCTCTTTGGAACTCCTTGCCACAGAGAGCTATGGGGACACAATCCTTGTATACATTTAAAGTTGAGATTGATAGCTTCTTGATCAGTCAGGGAATCAAATGTTATGGGAAAATGTAGGAAAGTAGATGTGTGAATGTCGAGTCAGTGATGATTCTGTTGAATATCAGAGTGGTCTGGGTGTCTGAACAGCCTACACCTCATTTCTTACATTCTTGTATGAGGATGTAACAAGCAGGAATGGTAAATAAATGTAGTGTAGGTAGATTTCCAAAACAGGATTCAGTAAGTTACCACATAAAAGGTTACTGTACAAGATCAGATTTCTTGGTGTTGAGGGTGATATATTAGTCAAAATAGTGGTCAGGCTAACTATCAGGAAACAGAACGTTGGGATAAATGGATTGTTTTTACTTTGTGGAACTCCACTAGTTACAGTTTGACAGAGATGAGAGCTAAAACATTTACAATTAATGACTTGAGCAAAGGGACTCACTGTGTGGAAGCAAGTTGTAAGGATAATACAAAGAGCTTGAGGGGTATATAGGTTAAGAGCCATGGAGCCATAGAGTTTTACAGCATAGCAACAGGCCCTTTGGTCCATGCTAATCAGATATCCTAAACTGATCTAGTCCCATTTGCCAGCATTTGGCCCATATCTCCCTAAACCCTTCCTATTCATCTACCCAATGAGATGCCTTTTAAGTGTTAGAATTGTATCTGCCTCATCACTTCTTCTGGCAGCTCATTCCATACATGCACCACCTGCAACGTGAAAACGTTGCCCCTCAGGTACCTTTTAAATCTTTCCTCTTGCAGCAAACCTATGCCCTCTAGTTTTGGACATAGGGAAAAAGACCTTGGCTATTCAGTCTATCCATGTCCTTCATGATGTTTAAAACCTCCATATGGTCACACCTCAGCCTCAGATGCTCCAGGGACAAAAGCCTCAACCTATTCAGCCTCTCCCTATAGCTCAAATGCTCCAATCCCAGCAACAGCTTTTGCAATCTTTTCTGAACTCTTTCAAGTTTTAACAATATCTCTCCCATAGCAAGGAGACCAGAACTGAATATAGTATACTGAAAGTGTCCTCACAAAATTGGACAAAATTCGACAAATGGAGTACAATGTGTGAAACTGTGGGGTTCTACACATCAAGTTGAAGAGTAGGAAAGCAGAGTATTAAGTTAAATGGTCAGAATTTTTGAGTATTGCTGAAAATAAAACATATTTGATCAAATACTTTTATCTTGCAATTACTAGAATGTTTTGAAAAATTTGCAGACAGAAAGAATATGTACACACAATGTACGAGTTTCAACTCAACCAAACTCTTGCTGGCCTATTTTTCAGGACAATGCCACAACTAAGCAGAGTCCACCTGCTTGCTTAAAGTTTCAACAAAGTCTGGCAGTTAACTACTAATCATCATTAACTAATGCATTCCTCACAGTAACATCTGTACCAATCAGAGTCTGTTTGTGAACCAATCAGCACTTATTCTTTCACATAATATAAATGTTGGTTCTTTCTTAAAGTGAGTTTTTTTTGCAAAATCCTGATGAATGCATGATGAAAACCTTTGAAAAAATTTGCTGTTTTTCAGCCTTTCTCAATATTCATATAACTGTACAGAGGTTGCAAATGCTTTTGTGGACAGGAGTCAACATGAAGTACAAAAAAGTTGGCATGCAAGCACACACAGCAAGGTATTAAGAAGGCTGAAAAATGTTGACCTTTACTGCAAGGGGGATGGAGTGTAAAAGCATCAGGAAGTCTTGCTACAACGGTACAGAGTATTGGTGAGACCATACCTGCAGCACTACGAACAGCTTCTGTCTTGTTACTTAAGGAGATATACTTTGTTGGAAACCGTTTCCAAAATGTTCAAATGATTGTTGTCCTATTAGTTTCCAGAAGGTTCAATTGATTGTTGACTTATTAGGAAACATTGAGCAATTTAAGTTCACACTCAATGCAGTATACTCTCCTGAAAGAATCTAGGATGAGGGAACACATTTTAAAAATAGGGAACTTCCCTTTTATGTAATTTAGAGATGAGAAGGAATTTTTCCTCTCAAGAGGGCCATTAGTGTTTGGACTTTTCCCATTGAATAGTGAAGGCTGGGTTAGACAGTTTTTTTGATTGACATCAAGCATTATGTGGGGTAGACTGAAAAGTGGATTTCAAGCCACAATCAAATCAACCATGACAGTCAGCACTCTGAGCCAAATGGCCTTCCTGTTGCTGTTCCTACTTTCTTATGTTGACATCCTTCATTGATGGTTAAAAGAAAAAGATTTGCATTTCTATAGTGCTTTGCATAACCTTAACAATAATTAAGTGAAGTCGTAGAATCCCTACAGTGTGGAAGCAAGCTATTCAGCCTGTACTGATCCTCCAAAGAGTATCCCACCATGGCCAACCCGACATTTTCCTAATCCACCTTGGCTGCACATCCATGAACACAATAGGCAATTCACCATGGCCAATCCACCTGCATATCTTTGGACTGTGGGAGAAAACACAGTTAGACAGTTGCCCAAGGGTGGAATCAAACCCAGGTCACTGGTGCTTGTAGGCAGCAGTACTGACCACTCAGCCACTGTGTCTCCCTAAATCACTGTTGTAATGTTGGAAACGTGGCAGCCATATTGAATTCAAAAATATCTCCCAACAGCAAAGTGATAATGACTGCACAATTTAAATTGTGGGGGTTTTGGCAGATAAATGTTAGTCAGGTTTCAAAAGACAAATGCAGAAATTTCCAGAAAAAGTCAGTAGGTCTGGCAGCATTAGAAGGATGTGTGTCAATTGCGGGGAAATGGGGTTAGTGCAGATGGACATTTTGGTCGGCATGGACCAGTTTGGGCCAAAGGGCCTGTGTCTGTGCTGTAAGACTCCATGACTCTATGTGCAGAGACATAGCAGAGTTAATGTTTCTGGTCCAGTTCACAACGGACAATTCTCTCCTTGTCTTCAAAGTATTTTCCATAGACTGTTATACATCAATGCAAAGTGACACACACTATCTCAGACAAGAGGCAGCACCTGCTGAGGCTAGCAGGGCTGGGGTGAGATTTGTGCCTAGGACCTTGTGTGTATTACCCACTCTGCCTTGATTTAGTTGTGTAAGTGTCCCTCCTGGATTAGGAGGCTTGGGTTCAGGCCTCCACGAGATTTGTGTAATGACATCTTTGAACAAGTTGATTATAAATATATTCACTGACATAGGGTAAGATTAATGTCCACAATTTGTAATCCCAACTGTAACCTTCCCTTTCTTCTTCAATGGATTCTAGTTCCTTTGCTGTCAACTGTCTCTCCCTTCCTACAAACTTAAAAATCACATAACACCACATTATAGTCCAACAGATTTATTTGGAAGTACAAGCTTTCGGAGCACTGCTCCTTCCTCAAGTAGTTAGTGGGGCAGGATCATGGGACAGAGAATGTACAGTAAATTGAGAAGCGATTTTCGTTTCTAACAGTGGGGCAGGATCATGGGACAGAGAATTTACAGTAAAAGTGTCTATACAACAGCTGCAATGTTTTGAACAAACCTAGATTGCTGTTAAGTCTTTAATTACATTATGGGGATGCAGGTTTTCAGTCATTAATTTGTAAATCCCAGAACTTCTTTCAAGCCACATTGCAGAGACAATTTAAAGTTCAAGCTGCAACACCCACCTACCATCTCACTAATGGATTAGAAACTGCTCTATTGGACATATGTCCTATCAATCAATCGTCAATCTACAGAACGATTGGTCAACATTGCTGTTAATTAGCTCCCGTAAGAACAATGAGCCCGCCTTCCTATGAGCGTGTACCGACGGCTGGGCGTCACCCATTCCGGAGCCGAAATTGACAGTCCGACTGACCAATCAAAGTGTTACTCTGGAGGTCGTACACGCGGATTAGTCTACCGGTTGTCAATCAGCACTGTGGGTGGGTTCATTGCCAGCAGGGGCATTGCGCAGGCGTAGTTGCACCAGCCCATGTGTGTGGCCTAACGGTCGCTGGGTGTGCGGAAAATGCGGAAACTGAAAGGGGAGCTGCGGCCGCTGAAGCAGGTGAGAGGGGGCGGAGCAGAGCGGGACTCATGGAGAGGCAGAGGCCGCAGTCTGCTGACTCCGGCACCAGGAAGCCGGCCGGGATCACTCACAAAAGCAGCAAACCGTCCCAAAGACCCCAGAAGTCATCGCGCAGTAAGGTGACGTTTGTTGCGTTCCCGAGCGAGCGCTAGCCCCCCCCCCCTCCCCCGGAACCGGGGCAGGTGAGGGCGAAAACCCCGGGGGATCCGGAGTCGCCTCCAACGCCCAGGCCGATCCCAGGCAAACCCGCATCCGCTTCCCTATTGGGGTCACGGACAGGGGACCCCGGGGACCGCCTGGTGTGACAGCCCACCCACCCCTTCCCCCGGGGCCCGGCTGTCTCTGTCAGGCCCTCCCTCTCTCCCCCCGGGGGGGCCCGGCTGTCTCTGTCAGGCCCTCCCTCTCTCCCCCCGGGGGGCCCGGCTGTCTCTGTCAGGGCCCTCCCCCCGGGGGCCGGCCAAACTCACCATCCCGCTCTTTCTAGATAAATGACTTCCCCCCGGGGGGGCCCGGCTGTCTCTGTCAGGGCCCTCCCGGGGCCCGGCTGTCTCTGTCAGGCTCTCCCCCCGGGGGGGCCCGGCTGTCTCTGTCAGGGCCCTCCCCCCGGGGGCCGGCCAAACTCACCATCCCGCTCTTTCTAGATAAATGACTTTAATCTGTGTTGAGCGAGCAGATCTGTGTCGTCAGATCAGTCTCGGTCAGTAAGGGTCGGAGCAGGCTCGAGGGGCCGAATGGCTTACTTCTGCTTCCTGTTCTCATGTTTAATGTTATGGCTTCCTGTTTTATTGCTTACTGATCACGTTTTTTTTACTGCGCAAGCAAAGTCAAATCTCCACACTTGATTTTAAAATTGATTTTTAAAATATTGCATTGCACTGTAAGATGCACGTTGCGCCCTACTTGGGGTGATAGTGTAATGACACAGTTACTAAGTTGATATGAGAAGTTTCTAATATCTGAACTGTGCGCCAAACTGCCGCGACTTGTCTCACTTGCACTAGTTTCCTGCATTCACGGCAGTGGCAACTTGCATTTTTAGGTAGCACCTTTTAACATAATAAAAGATCTAAAAACGCTTCAGTGGCAAGTAAGAAGACACAAATTGGCACTGAGCCAAAGGGGACGACAGTAAGTCTGGTGAATGAAGACTATAAGATATAGGAGTGGAAGTAAGGCCATTTGGCCCATCAAGTCCGTTGTGCCATTTAATCATGACTGATGGGCATTTCAACTGCACTTACCCACACTCTCCCCGTCGCCCTTATCAATCTCTGCTGTGAATACATTCAATGCCCAAACCTCCACTGCGCTCCATGGCAATGAATTCCACAGGTCCACCACTCTCCTCATTTCCGTTCTAAATTGATCCCGTCTAATTCTAAGGCTGTGCCCACGGGTCTTAGTCTCCCCGCCTAACGGAATCAAATTCCCAGCGTCCTATTTTCTAAGCCATGCATTATCTTGCAAGTTTCTATTAGAGCTCCCCTCAACCTTCTAAACTCTAATGAATACAATCCCAGGATCCTCAGCCGTTCATTGTATGTTAGGCCTACCATTCCAGCGATCATCCATGTGAATCTCTGCTGGACATGCTCCAGTGCCAGTATGTCCTTCATGAGGTGTGGGGCCCAAAGCTGGACACAGTGTTCTAAATGGGGTCTTACTAGTGCTTTATAAAGGTTTGGTCAACGAGATAGGTCTTCATATACATCCTGATGAAGGGAGGTTTATTGAGGGAACATTAAGATTTGGGGCTGAAATGGCTGAAGGCATACCCTCCAGTGGTGGAATAAAAGGAAACAAAACAAAAAAAAGTTACTCCAGATCCTGGAAATCAGAAACAAAACCTAAAATTGTTGGAGAAACTCAGGTCTGGCAGCATCTGTGGAAAGAAGACAGTTAATATTTTCAGAACTGTTTTGGTTTGATTTATTATTATTGTCACATGTACCAAGGTATAGTGAAGTTTTGTTTTGTGTGCAGTATAGGCCGATCGTACTATACAACGTGCATAGGTAATAAATCAGAGCAAAGCAAACAATGTTACACCTGCAGAAAAGGTGCACAGAGGGCAAGGTAAACATTAATTTAAAATTTGAGAATTCCATTCAGAAGTCTGGTAGCAGCAAGGAAGAAGCTGTTCATGAATCTATTCGTACATGTACAAACTTGTACATCTTCTGCCTAATTGAAGAGGACATAACCAGGGTGGGAGGGGTCTTTGATTATGTTGGTTGCTTTTCCAACACAGTGGGAAATATGGATGGAAGGCTGGTTTACATGATGGACTAGGCTGTACTCATGACGTTCTGTAGTTTTTTGCGGTCTTGGGAATAGCAGTTGCAAAACCACATGGTAATGCACTCAGAATGTTTTCTGTGTTGCATCTATTAAAAGTTGGTGAGTCTTCATGGACATGCCAAATTTCCTTAGCCTGCTGAGGAATTAGAAGTGTTGTTGTGCTTTCTTCACCATTGCATCAACTTGTTGGTAATCATTACTCCCAGCAGCTTGACACACTCTATTATCTTTTCTTCAGCACCATTGATGCAGGGCAGGAGCATGCCCTCCTGAAGTCACTGACCAGCTCCTTCATATTGCTGATATTGATGGAGAGATTTTTGTCTTTACACCATGCAACTAAGCTGTCTGTTTCTTTCCTGTATTCTGTCTTGTCATTGATTCACCCTACAATGGTGGTGTTATCAACAACCTTGTAAATGGAGTTGGGGCAGAATTTGGCCACACAGTCATGAGTGTATAAGGGGTATAGTAGGGGGCTGAGTACGCAGCCTTGCAGCGTACTGTTGTTGAGGATTATGGTGGAAAAGGTGTTGTCACCTATTCCTACTGATTGTGGTCTAATGAGTCAGAAAGTTGAGGATCTGATTACGGGGTTGGGGGGTGCCAAGACCTAGATCTCAAGAGTTTAGAGATGAGTTTGTTTGGAATTATGGTGTTGAAGTTGGAACTATATTCAAAAAGCAGAAGTCTGACATAAATATTCTTTAGTGAGTTTTGAGAAGATTTGTAGCTCAAGTTGAGATTTTGGATGTAGGTTTGCTCGCTGAGCTTGAAGGTTCATTTCCAGACATTTTGTCACCTTACTAGGGAACATCTTCAGTGGTCCTCAGACGAAGCACTGCTGAAAATTCCTGCTTTCTATTTATATGTTTGGGTTTCTTTGGGTTGGTGATGTTATTTCCTGTGGTGAAGTCACTTCTGGTTTCTTTTCTCAGGGGGGTGGTAGATTGAGTACCGGTTGGAATGCCATGCTTCTAGGAATTTTCATGCATGTCTTTGTTTGGCTTGTCCTCGGACAAGAATTCCAACCATTACTCTATCAACAAACACATTGAGTTAGAACCCATCTACCACCCCCTGAGGAAAGGAACAGGAAGTGACTTCACAACAGGAAATACCATCAAACCTACATCCATAAATATTCTTGTTATGTAGATATTCCAGGGGTGAGTGTGGGTCGACGGAGATGGCATCTGTGCACCTGTTGTGCTGGTTGGTGAATTGCAAACGGACAAGGCAATCTGGGAGGCTGGAGTTGATGTGGACCATGACTAACCTCTCAAAGCACTTCATAATTATGGAGGTCAGAACTACCATGTGGTAGTCATTGAAGCGTGCTGCTTGATCTTTCTTTGGCACCGGGATGGTGGTGGTCTTGAAGCAGTTGGGGACTTTAGAGGGTAATAAGGAGAGGTTAAAGATCTCAGTGAAAACTCCTGCCAGCTGGTCTGCAAACAATCCAAGTGCAAGGTCAGGAACTCCATCCAGCTGGATTGCTGGTTCTGAAGAAGGGTCACTGGACCCAAAACGTTAATTATGCTTTCTCTCCACAGATGTTGCCAGACCTGCTGAGTTTTTCCAGCAATTTCTGATCATTGTAAAGGAAACGGGTAATGTTCAAAAAACCAGTATTGAAATACAGCAGGCATCTTGAAGCACTGTAGAGCTGAACAATGTTACAGAAATGGGGAGGAGGAATGTGTCATGGAGATGTGTTAACATCAAATTGAGTGTTTTGAAGTCAAGGTGTTTGTGGACTGCGAATCTGTGAGAGATGAGTATATAGGGTTGTGAGAGCTTGAGTACCTAAAATTAGATTGTGTAATTTGGACAATTCCAAAAATGCTGAGACATTTGTAGGTGTTCCTTTGGTTATGGCTGCATAGGTAAGAATGGAACCCTGTGAGAATAACCCCAATCAGCTTACATTGGAGACAAATTGTACATTTTGGCAAAGGCTGCAGAGAAGTCAAGAACAAATAAGTGAAAGTGCACAGCAGTTAAAGGATTTTTTTAAACTTTGTTTATGGCCACGTCATTGCTGTGCTAGTGGAAATCCGTCATGGAACTGAGGATAAGATAGGTATAAATTAGGCATTTTCGAGGGCATTGGAAAGCATCAGAAGGTCAGATATGGAAATAACTTGTGAAGATAGAAGTGAAGAGCTTTTAAAAGGAGATAATAGTGAAATTTTTGAACCGGATTAGGACACCATATAAAGATGGGATGATACTTAGAATATAGTTGAAGCCAGGAAGGAATGCAGCAGACTGGCTATATGATTGAGAGAATAGACAGTAGGCCATGTGGACAGAATGAGGGCTAAGAAATCTTGAGAAATATTTAGGATCATGCCTAGAAGGAATGTGTGTTTGACAAGGAGGTGGGCACCCCTTGTAAGACGTTTAGTTTGAGAATGGGGAGAGATGGCAAAGATGTTATTATATTCCTGTTTATAATTTATTTATTTTATGACCAGGGATGGTGTTTGACTTCAGAGTTACTCATGTTGGGGCTGGCAATGGTATTAAAATTGGCACTTGATAGGTTTTGACAATTGCTATACTATTATTAATATGCTGGATGTAGCAAAATCACTGATCTTTGTTTTATTTGCATTCTAAATGTGGATTTATTGTAGAACTGGTTGATAGGAAGTTTGTACAGATATAAGGATTTTTTCGATAGGCTATTAGATTGTATTGAAGCTTTTAAGAAAGAGATGTGCATCGATTAAATCTGGTAATCAATGAACCATGAGAATGTGTCTCAACAATTGAGAGGATAAAAAAATTGCTTTCTCTCTGAAGTGAAAGCACAAATGTATTGAAATAATGTATTTTAATTTTTCCCCCTATGTGATTATAAATTATATGGAAATAATATTTAGAAAAGTGTTAGGAGAACTTTTTTGTTGAGTACAAAGTTGCACTGACTCTCCCTGTTCTTGCCTGTGTTTAAAAGTTTATGGGAAAATTGTCCCTTTTTTAAATTTCTAAAATTATTTTAACTGGATTCTTCTTAAAACGCTTTTCTTAATTATTTAAATTATTGCAGTAATCCATTTACTGGTGGCATCGCTTCTAAATCAACCCAAGTATTCAGGAATTGCTGGTAAGTTAAGCTTGAATTTGAAATTGATCTGAAACTTGAGGTGTGACAAGAACTGGGACTAGCATGCTGCATCTTTTTGTGGGTTAACACGCAATTTCAACCAAATGTCCTGTGCTGTGACTTAATCGGCAAGGTACTCTGTTTTATTCAGTCTTTGTGTAGGTTGGTGCGGCGGTGTTGTAGCTTTGTTAGTCATTTGTCTGAAGTTGACTCCTGGTATATTTCTCTCAACATTTAAGGAATAGTGGGTATCAAAGCTATGGAAAACGCATGAAGATTTAAGGGTGAGGTGTTAGAGGAACTAAGGCCTGATGCAGGTTAAGGGAAGGTCTTGTGGAAATCTTCAAAATTATATAATATGTCTCAGATTTGAACCAAATTTTAACCAAAGTCATGGGTACCATCCTCTGTGACTGACAAAGATAACCTCTTCCTCCTCTATTCTTCTGGACCTGTCTACAGCCTTTGCGACAGTTGACCTTATTCCACCAGTATTGTTCCATTGTCATCCAGCTCAATGGCACTGCTGTCCTTGTTTCATTCCCTGCTATCTGATTGTAACTAGAGTATCATTTGCAGTGACATTTGAATCCTGAATCCACACTATTATGTCTTGTATGTTCCAAAGATTATCTTTAGTCCCTGCCTGTTTTTGTCACTTGGTGACACCATCTGAAAACACGAAGTTAGCTTCTGCATGTTTGGTGTGTTGATTTTAGGGGATTCACACTCTGTACAAATTGTCGAGTTCTGTGGGTCAGGAGCACACAGAAACAATGGGTCCATTTGGGCAGTCCTGTTTGTGAATTTTGGGAAGGAGGTTGAAGCAGGCTGTGTGGGGTTGCAGGACCTTGAGCTTGGAGGCAGTGCGCAGTCCGGTGATCTTTTTCTCACTGCCTCTGAGCTTACGGTCCCCGGACACCACACAGCCTGCACCTACCTCCTTTCCAGTGTCCACAGAAGTTGCCAGACCTCCTGAATTTCTCCAGCAAATTCTGTTTTTGTTTCAGATTTCCAGCCATCACAGTTCTTTTGGTTTTTATTCAACCTGATGAGAACTGTCTCATCAAGGCCTACTTGATGAGAACTGCCATCTGACAGAATTCTCCTCTGCTCTGAGAATGTACTGTTAGGTTACTTACGTGGAGGTAACTTGTGCTGTGTCAATCAATTGTCTGAACCTTTTTGCCATTGGCAATGGGACAGCTACTCGTGGCATTGGATAAGTGTTATCCTCTTGATTACCTTCATCTGAGGGTTCATAAATCATTCTTATTAAAACCAAATGCCGTATTTTCAAAAACAACACTGCTGGACTGTTTTTGGCAACCGTTAAACTGTTGATGTTAGTGCAATGGGGAATCATGACATTTGTTTTTTGCCTTTAGTTTTCATCTGCTAGAATTTTGGCAAGTTAGTTATTGCTGTAATAGTTGTTAAATAAAATCTCATGTTACATTGTAGATACTAGTAAAATTCAGTTTTTAAGGCACTACAATATTCAACAGCTGATGACACCCAACTGTACGTCACCAGAAACACACTCCCCTCCTGCACTGTTGCGAGGCTATTAATCAGCTTATCAAATATCCACGACTGATATGACATTCCTGATGAAGGGCTTTTGCCCGAACTGTCAACTCTCCTGCTCCTCTGATGCTGCCTGACCTGCTCTGCTTTTCCAGCACCTCACTTTTTGACTCACATTACAGTACTGTGAATCCAAAATTGCATCTAGGCCAGACCAGGTAAGCTAGGCAGATTTGCTTCTCTAAAGTGAGCCAGATGGGTTTTCACAACAATGGATGATAGTTTTATGATTGTGATTACTGAGATTACTTCCAGATTTTCACTGAATTTAAATTTCACCAGCTGCTAAAGAATAATCCTGGATTCTCAGTTACAGTCCAGCAGAATTGCCACCACGCCACCTTGGGGAAAAGCAAGATACCATAATTTAAGACTAGCACCAAAATATTGAAGGTTATTCAGGAAAAAAAAATTGACTTGCCATGTGAAGGATTTTGAGACATGGAATGCCCCTCAAGAATTAATGAAACCATAATATTATTGAATAGAGGAGTAAATAAATATCTGAAAATCAAAGTGTTAGAGTATGCAGGAGAATGGGGCTAAGTGGGAAATTTGTTGAGACTGAGAGCTGAATCGTCTTTGTTTTGTAAAATGTTTTTGTGCATGGGGAAGATACTAGTTGAGGGATTCAAATGTTCTCAAAAACAAGATTGAGCATTCACAACCGGATGAACCTGAGAATGGATTCCTACTTCTGTGACCCGTTGTGTGAAGTTTGTTATTCACACTGGGAGGGTGCAACGTCTGACAGCTTGCATTTTTTCAGACTCCTAAAATGTTTCAAAAGAAGAAAGCTAATGCAATGAAATCCCTGAACATGTGGGCCACTTGTCCAATTTAAGATGAAAGAAATTGCACCTTTTTCTCAAGGTGATCTATACATTAAAGGAAACTGTTTTTCTGCAAAATTTCCCTGGATTTGCTATGCACTTGCTATCAATTATACTGTTTTAACAAGCTTAGAGATTAGGTTAATGTAAAAGGTTTGAGAGTATTTACTAACTAATACTAGGGACATTTTCAAACTTAGTTTGCAGAAGTTTAGAAAATGGGCAGCTACTGACTTTTAGCAAGGGGATGTGATGTGTTGTGATAGCAAAGATTGGTGAAAGACAAAGAGCTGGGACCAATAAAGAAAACTATATCGAGCTGCTGGATTGTATGCACGCTATTGGGCGCAACCAAATTGTTCGTTCATAAATATAGGTTTGTTATTTGCCATTTCTCAAATCTTGGTGGAGAAAAAGATGCAAATTGTCATTGTACAGATAATGTATATCTGTTGGCCTTTTTGAAATTTCCTAGGCACGAACCACAAAAACACTCAGGTCCCTCCAGTTTGCTAATCCTGGCCGTCAGATTACAGAGTTCACGCCAGAAGCCAGTCGGAGAGAGAAACGCAAGCAACAGACAAAGCCACCAAGTCAGTCTAATGCAGATAGGTAATGTATTTGTGGTGTATTTGAAAATTGAGAAATAAAGTTGAGTACACATAGAGTGCAATCTGGATCCACCAGTTCATAGCTATTGAATTGAGGGAGCTGAATGATTTTACAATTTCACTTTCACTCAATGGTTAGGAAAATTGATATATGATTGTGAATACAGTGGTTTTTAAATCTTCCATGAGGTTGGAGGGGGGCTGCAACTGTTAGGACACAGCTCTTTGCCGGAATTCTGCAAGAATGCTTCAGTTACTTTTGAGAAGCAAAATGTAAATAAATGTGTTAGAGAACACCAAAAATGTTTTTAAAAATTGTAACGACCATATGTGCAGAAAAATGAACTATAAAATGCCCTTGGGGTTTCTGTTCAGTTTCCAAAGGTCTTTGTGGGCTTAAGTTTGAAAAACTTTTGACTCAGCCTTTCTGTACTTGATGCTGTTCACTTTTCTAGGAATCATCAAATGGATTGTGGTCTGTGTATTGTATGATGGCTCTTCCATTTTTGTAAAGTCCCTCCATAATTCTGTCTACATCACCAGTGATTAGCTGTTGCCTGGTTTGGTCAGCCTCTGACAAGTTACTGGAGCATTTTAAACCCAAAATTCAACAATCTTCTACTGATCTAGGACATTTGGGTGCCAAAGCTAGTTGCCTCTGATTTGGCCTCCTTAACCCACCCACCTCCAATGGCTTTGTCTTGATTGTATTTATGGGTTTTCGGGCAGTTTGAACATGTTCAAATTGGGGTAGGTAACAATCTTTCTGTTTAACTCCTGTTTAATCAGTTTCATTGGCTATTCTGGGATCTTACCAAACCATTTCCCCATGATATAGTTTAATTTTCTCTTTATCATTTATACTTCCATATTCTGCACCTTTGGCCAGAAAACTTGTTTTTTCTCTCTTACTCTATGTTAACGCTGAAACTTTCTGCTGAAATTCAAGCTCTAATCTCCTGCTTTCTGGCTCTGTCAGCCACTTAGTCACTTGGGCAATTATTCTTGGTGCAGTACTTCAAGCAGATTTTGGTTCTGACTCTCCTATCTGTTCTGCATGGGGACTAAGGTCAAAATACCCAAAATATATCTGGAATCACTTCAGGAGGTTCTTTCACCTGTGTTTTCCCAGCGATAAATTACAATGATCCTCGATGTAGAGAAGCTGACATTTCAGTGGTTTGTTTTTCCTTTCCTATACTGTCCTTTGTAGCACCATTTTCCATCTTGATATAAAACAATATTAAGAGAATTTGCTAAGGTGCTTATACTCGTAAAAATAATTATAGTAACTGACTTTTTCTCTTGGCTTCCAGTTAGTTACTTTTATTAATCTATTCAAGTTTATTTCTTATATTTAGACTGGTCAGAGTTTGTTTATATTGGTCAAATCGGACTCACTTGCCATGTGTCCTGAGTCTAATTTGAGGCCCTAGTCTCTGTTACAGAAAAACAACTGTGAGGTGAATTCAATTATTTTTATTGTTCCCCTCTTCTACCATGGCAGAGGTAGTTTTCAATTTCCTTACTTATTGTTCTTTTTCTTTTAAATAGGTGGTGGTGTGTTTCCCCAAGCTGTGTTTGTGAAGTCCAATTTAAAAATGACCCTTAGCAATTTCCTTTGTGTAAAAACAAAAATGTAGAATTTATTAACACATTCACAGCCCAATGTAATGGTTTGCAACGCATGTTCACATGCATACATGCTCATCCAAGGAAGAAAGAAATAGAAGAGAAGGGAGAGAGTTGCAAATTAGGAATTGTGTACAATCAAAGATACTGTCAAGAGGTCACATGAATTTGAGTGCAGTAATTCAATGTCCACTGACAATCTCTTTTTATTGGTAATGGAGAAAATTCCTTTTGGACTACCAATACAGTTAAATTGCTGGTAAAGGTGCATTGGTTGTAAATTGTTTCACTTAAGTGGTGAAATACAGATATTCCACCCCTCACTCCGACCAGAAGTTAGACTTTTGAGTGATTTGAAATTAGAGGTAGTTTATGCAACGTTCTCTTTTGGTGTTATAAGCAGGTTGATGAAAACAGTCAAAGGTGTATTAGAGCTGGTCAAAACCCAGCAGTTGCACTTGAGGCTTGGGTTTTGATTAGCTTGCTTAGTTAATGAGGTTGCTTTTGATGTCCTCTTGTCCAAACCTATTAAGATAATAGGTTTACTTACTTTTACTTACTCCAAACTTCCTTTTGAGCTAATCTTGTTATGGGGACCTGTTATCTGGGGTTCCTGTGTGTTGCCTAGGCGGTCATAAACATGGGAGAAGTGACATTCCAGAGAGATAGTGAGTTTGCTTTTCTCCTGGTAATTGCTGTAATTTCTAGAAGCGGCCAACTTGCCCATTCAGTATTTGCTAGTAGTCATTTTAAGTTCAGAGGAAGTCTTTATTTTTAAATAAAGTAATTTAAACAAAGTGATATAGTTTTAACAAGACAATTTACAATCTCTTTTCCTGTCCTCTGGACATTATGGAATATTTTGTATCTTCTACAATCTAAGTGAATTACCTGGCTAGTTTGGTTATTCATCTTATTGTAGCACTTTTTTTCTTTTTGAGGATCTTGTAAGGCATACACAATAAACTGGAGCAGCTTTGTGATTAATGAGATCCCAATCAAAAGTGCTAGTTCCTGTCTTGTTATTTCCAACCCACAATTTCTCCCTTAGGTTATTGTGCACAGCCAGCTAAGTTAAAAATCTCATTACCTACATTGTGTTTGGTTTCTCTAAAACTGAAATAATATATTATTTGTTTTAACATACATATTTAACTGGCCTTCAGGTGGTCCTGTTCAGCTAAACATTTTTCTTTTAATTGCTTTTTTCCTGAACCAGTTTGTATTCAGGCAGTTATATTTCCGAATGTGTTTGCAATCTTTGAATTAAGAACCCTATGTAAGTATTTCTTTAACATTTAATGTACTCCATCCTGTGCTCAGATTCCATTTTGAGATGGAATATTCAAATACACTCCCTTTTGCCAACTTCCTTTCATTCAGTTGAGAAATCTAATGGCTTTCCTATATTTTCTGCAAGCCTACCTTCACCAATCAATTCATACACTAGGCTTTGTATAGCCAATAATGTTACAGGGATTTAGTCATTTGTTCACCTTGCTTGGTGCAGGCATGGAGCAAGACAGTGATATCCTGATCAGATCATTGTTTGCTGTGTATTACGCAAACTCACAGGCCAAAGATCCTCACTTTTGAATCTGAAATTTGCCTGATTTACCCTGAAAGGCAGCATGCTCAAATTTTAACAAGTTTTGCCAGCCATATCATAATGCTACTATGCAATGAGGAAATGCATTATATTCCATTAATAAGATGCTGCTGCTCAGACAGTTGAACAGCATTGTGTATGCATTTCATTGCTGCTATTATGCGAGTATGTCTGCCATTTACTTCAACAATTGGCTGATCAGATCAGATGAGTTCGAATAGCAGCAGAAAGACTAGACTCAACCACTTCACACTTAGAAAACCCAAACCAAAATGTCTGCTGTTAGATGTGACTGCACTGTTAAGTGCACTAATAGTTACATGAACAATTTTCAGCAATATAGATTGAAATTCCAACACTGTTTACTAGATTGTTTCTAGTTCCTTTTGTGTCCTCTTCCCCAATCAGAAACAGATTTTGTTTTCTGAGTCTAACCAAAGAAAAAGATTTCTTTTTGCTTTCTGTTTCTGGATCTTGATCTTGTGCTAAAGCTAATTTAGTGACAGTCAATGTAGGGTTGAAAACCAGTAATGACAGTCTAACTGCACATTGGCAGGGGAAGTTAGATAATGTTGAAGTTACTTTTATGGAGAAAGAGGATTATCTTTACAATGTCCAAAAATATTAACGTTGGTGGAAACCTCTTTGCAAAGAAATCTCCAAAGCGAGAAGAGTAAGAAATTTACAAATACATGAGGTGAATTCATTGAAATATGTCAAACTTCTTAAAAGGCTTGATAGCGTTGATGCTGGATTGCTGTTTTTTATTATTGGAAAGTCTAGAATTTGCTGTGGTTGGGGGGGGGGGTGGGGGACGGTATAGTGCGGCGGTGGCAGAGGGCACTAGTCTTGGGATATGAAATTGGCTATTGAGGACTGAGAGAAGGAGGCATTTCTTCACTGAAGGATGTGAGTATTCAAAATTCTCAACCTTGACAATACTTTGTTTTGACACATAAATTGATGGTTGATTGACAGTAGTGTAGAAGATCAGCCATGATTTTATTAGCGGAGGGAATTTGAGCCTTACCTATGTCAAGCATTCCTTTGGTTAACAAAACATCAAGGGATATTTTAATGACTGATTTAATTCTTGTGATTGAATGGAGTATTAGCAATTGTGCTTTATAACTTAATTTTAAATTTCATTGTCCATCAAATGTCAGTTGCATACAATTAATTATAGATACAGAAGCTGTCACGCCAGTTCTATTGTATCATGAGATTGACATGATAGAATCTTAATTCCCAACACAAGCAAGTGTCTTATAACATCAGGTCGGTTGTTGTACAGGACAATGAAAACTTTATCTGTCAGATTTCTGCACTAGCGTTTGATAGTCTTTTGGCTTTCATAACTATTTCCCCTCTTTGTAACAAATTCCATGTCCTCTGCTTCTCAATTCAATTCCTTTTGAACATACGACTGAGGAGTAGGCCATTTGGCTCCTTGGACCTGCTCCACCATTCAATCAGATCATAGCTGACAGCTTTAGTTTTGAATTCCATATACCCATCTTCCATGTTTCTCAATAACATCTAACCTGATATTACACGCAGGCTACTTACGTGTAATTTATTGGGTAGTGTCTCCTAAGTCCACGAGCTTCATCTTTGAGGAGGTTGAATCATCACCACCTCCAGGTTTCCCTTCCAAGATTGATTACATTCTAAAGAGGATCTGGCCTCTGAATCAGAATCATGGAATTTCTCATCTAGCAGCATTGTGGGAGCACTTTTACTATGTGAACTGCTGTGGTTCATAAGGCAGCTCAATACTACCACTACTTCAATATTGTCTTTGGACAATAAATTCTGTTTTGCTGGTGCTGTCCCTAGAATGAATATCAAAATTAGGGTAACTACATCTGTGTGCTCAATCATTCTTAGGTTTTTAATTAATTTGAAAACAAACTGATGAAATGAAACTACTATTAATTAAATTCAGTGTTTATCCCTTTTCTAAAAATCAAAGGTGATCAACTGTCATTTGTATTGTGCATCTTTATTAAATTCGTAACTGGACAACAGTAAAATTATTTTTCATGAAACTGCAATGTTCTGATCAAACTGCACCTTGACCATTGTTAAATTTTGAACTCCAAGATGCAAAGGAAAATTGAAGCAATACAGGTAAGTGGTACCATAAAATTGGCCTCTAACACTAGAGGATTGTTTCATTGAGGGAAATCAGTTCACTTCAGTTGCTGGATTGTTGGTTTACAGAGCAATGTGATGACAACAGCATGGGTTCAATTCCCATTACCGGTTTGAGGTTACCATGAAGGACTCCTTCTCAACCTCCTCCCTCACCTAAGGTCTGATGGCCCTCAGGTTAAATCACCACCAGTCACTTCTTTCTCTCATTAGAGAGCAGCCCCAATGGTCTGGTAAGACTATGGTGAAACAACATCTTTCTGAGACTGGTTTGTTTGTTTGTTTGTTTAACTTTGGATTAAAAGTGCAGATTTGCTATGGTCGTGACTCTACTTTAAATGTTCGGAACTCAAAAGAAACAGCGATGGTTGAAAGAAGGAACATTGGTTCTTACTGGTTACAAACTAAACTTGCACTATTGCAAAGAATTTCTTTGCAGAGTTGGAATAAATTTCTCTGTAGTTCATTGGCAGTAAAAGCTCTGGTTCTTCAGTTGCTAGTTAAATACTGTGATGTTATAAGATAGCCCTTTCTGTATGAGGAGCAATGATAGGCAGAATAGGCTTCTGATTTTGTATTTCTGAAAACAATATATAGGAATTTGCTGCATGCATTTTGTAAGGTTTGAAAATTTGGGCTGGAATTGAGTGTGCCCTAAATGGAGTAGGGTATTTGAGAGTTTATTTTCATGCTTGATACAGAACTGGCTTGAAGGTAAAAGACAGTGGTGGTGGAGGGTTGCTTTTCAGACTGGAGGGCTGTGACCTGTGGTGTGCCACAAGGAAATGTGCTGGGTCCATTGGTTTTCGTCAGAAATGATTTGGAGGTGAACGTGGGAGGTATGGTTAATAAGTTTGTAGATGACACCAAAATTGGAGGATGAGTGGACAGTAAAAAAGGTTACCTTTTGATCAGATGGGCCAGTGGGCTGAGGAGTGGCAGATGGAGTTTAATTTAGATAAATGTGAGGTGCTGCATTTTGGCAAGGCAAGCCAGTGCAGGACTTATACACTTAATGGTAAGGTCCTGGAGAGTGGTGTTGAACAAAAAGACCTGGAGTCCAGGTTCACAGTTCCTTGAAAGTGGAGTCACAGGTAAATAGGATAGCGAAGAAGGCGTTTAGTATACTTGCCTTTATTGGTCAGAGCATTGAGTGTAGGTGTTGGGAGGTCATATTGCGTCCATACAGGACAATGGTTAGGCCACTTTTGGAATACTGTGTGCATTTTTGTACTCCCTGCTATAGGAAGGATGTTGTGAAACTTGAAAGGGTTCAGAAAAGATTTACAGGAATGTTGCCAGGGTTGGAGGGTTTGAGCTATAGGGAGAAGCTGAAAACACTGGGACTATTTTCCCTGGAGTATCGGAGGCTGAGGGGTGATGACCTTATGGAGGTTAAAGATCATGAGGGGTACGGATATGGTAAATAGACAAGATCTTTTCCCTGGGGTAGAGGAGTCCAAAACTGGAGGGTATAGGCTTATGAGAGGGGAAAGCTTGAAAAGGGACCTCAGGGATACCTGAGTAGTAAAGGTATGGAATGCTTTGCCTGCTACGGTAGTAGATTCACCAAGTTTAAGTGCATTTAAGTCGTCATTGGACAGGCATATGGATGTACAAGGAATAGTGTAGGTGGGATGGGCTTCAGATTAGTATGACAGGGCGGCGCAACATCAATGGCCAAAGGGCCTGTACTGCGCTGTAATGTTCTGTTTCACGCAGAGGGTGATGCACGGATGGAATGAGCCGCCAGAGGAAATGGTAGAAGCTGTTACAATTACAATATTTAAAAGGCATCTGGATGGTGATATGGGCCAAATGCTGGAAAATGGGACTAGATTAATTTAGGATATCTGGCTGGCATGGACAAGTTTGACCATAGGGTCTGTTTCCGTTCTGTATATCTCTGACTCTATAATCTGGGGAAAAACAATTACTCCGGTTTATGTAACAAAGTTACTTTCTGTTGCAGTATGATAATCTGATAACTCCGATTGACTATTTGTTCTTTCAGGCAAACAATGCCAATAAAAAGCAAGGTTTATGACAGTCAAGGCCTCCTCATCTGTAGCAGGATGGATCGGTGTGATTGCTTGGATGAGGATTGTTTGGGCTGCTTCTACCCCTGCCCTAACTGTGGCTCCCAAAAATGTGGAGTTGAATGTCGCTGTGACCGCAAGTGGTTGTACGAACAAATTGAAATTGAAGGTGGTGAGGTAATTCGCAATAAAAACGTGAACTAAGCTTTTGAAGATTTTTGAAAGATATTTTTATTTATAACTCTAAACTAGAATGTGCCATTTCCCTCTGTGATCATTTAGGAATGTAGACTTGTCAAAGTATTGGTTCGAGGAACCAAGGTTCGTTCCAGTGAGGGGATACCAATTGCAAATCTTAAAATGTATACTTATATTTAAAATGTTCTAAGATTAAAACATTAAAAATGTATGATCAACAGTGTTAAATACAGTATGCTGTAAGTGCGAATGTTGGCTGGAGAATTGTATTTTATCTACTTTGAATTAACACGTTCACTTTTTAAGCAATAAATCCTACTTTTATTGGTTACTTTGTTTACTTTAAATTACTGGATAATTAAAAAAGATCAGTGCAAAATTAAATTATGTCTAAACTGTATCCATGTATTAACTGTAAATAAAACTCATTCCTTTCTCATAGCATTTTTGCTTCTTAATTAATAGACATTACCTGTGTGGTGCCTGATGCTATTTACGTGCTTGCTTTTTTAAAAGCAGGGATTACTCATTTTAGGGTATGAGTTTAGGGTAGCAGGCCCATGATTTTTTTGTGGTTAAAATAGTGTTTCTCTTGAAGCATGACATCCTTAAATCACCATTGCATGCCTTTCTATCCCTTTCATACCATATTCACTCCTTCCATTCCCCCTCTCAGTCTGGAGGAGGGCCTCTGGATTTTCCCAGCTACCCACCTTGAAGTTGAAATTCCATTGATATCTTTATTTGACTATCAGCTTTGTTTACTAAGTGCTCTTGTGATGACTTTGTGATATTTAATTAGATTACAGGTTTTATAGGAACAAGAGTAGACCATCAAGCATGCCCTGCCATTTAATAGGATCATGACTGATCAAATACTTCAATGTCTTTTACCTATGCAATTCACATGACTGTATGTCATTGGTAATCAATTTCAATAGTCAATTCCTGTCTGAAACAGACTCCAACGCTACGTTAGAGAATTCCAAAGGTTCACAAACAGCAGAGTAATAAAATTCTTAGCTTCAACTCAGGTGGCATCTCCCTTAGTTGTAAATTGTGTCCCCTAGCTCTAGACTCTCAAACCATCTTAGTTGCATCTAACCTTTGTGTTTGTGAGTTTCAATATAATCACTCCTCATTCTTCAAAACTCCCATGAATATAGGCCCAATGTGCCCCTTTTTCCTTCTAGGGTAGTCCCCACCATCCCTAGAACTATTTTTGTGAACCTATATAAGATTTTGTAAGTGAACACTTGAGAAATGCATGCAGATTTAAGAATGCCTTAGTATGTGGCAGGTGATTGACTTTGTGGGGAAATACCTAGTTTACTCATTTGATCATTTAACAATAGACATTTGAGGGGCCACGGCACGGCTGATGTATACATAGGTGTAGTGACTTCTGAAGATGTCACCGGAGGTTGGTGTATAAATGAGAAATGTGGCCAAGGATGGTGTTACATAAGGTAATAATCCCAAAAAGGATAAATTGTGAAGAATGCATAGTTATAGATATTTTCTAATCAACCTGTTCAGAGATATTAGTATATCCCTCTGGTGCAGATGGGTCTTGAACCAAGGCTTCCTAGTCCACAGGTGAGGACACTGCCACTTATCACAAGAGCCCCATTTCACCAATATCTAACCATACTTAACTGCTATAGTGATAAGCTACATTTTGTTTTAAAAAAACATTTCTTGTTAAGAGGCAAAAGTAGTTGATCACCTTCCTCAGGATCGGTCATTAGCATTCTACTAAATGCAAGTGGTAGTATCTCTACCTCTGAGCCAGAAGGCTCAGTTTTGAAGCCCACTTGCTCCACAGGTGGGTCAGAACATCTCTGAACAGGTTGTTGAGAAATATATTCTACTATGCACAAATACTCCAGCTTCTTATAGAGGCCCTGGTTATAAGTGTCTGGTGAGAAGCAAAACCAGTATAGTTAACTGCACAGATTTCTAATGTGTAAATCTCGTACAATCCTGTGGTTACATTAATGCTCACTAGGTGTCAGTAAAAGATTTGCTTCAGCAGTTACTCATAATACCATGGACATTTAAAGTAGTTTAAATATTCCATTTTGTACGTTAAAAAGATCAAAAATATGATTTCCCTTCCCAGTGTATTAACCTTCAGAAGCATGCAAACTCAGAACAACTGCATAAGCCAGATGGCTGTTATTTGTTGGGTGCATTTGCACAAGTTAGCATAATATGAATAATATTTATTCATTTGTCTGACATATTGTGCCAAATAGACATGCTTCACATGATTGACATAACAACTAACAAGACCATTATTTTGACTGTGCATAGAAATACTCAGACAAAACCCCAGCAGCACACTCATTCTAAAAATTGCATTGTCAAATTGTAGGAGAAGGTTCTGCACTTTTCCCAGCTTTTGCATGAAGGGGAGTTTCTTACTGCCTGAATGGCCTGGCTCTGATGTTAAGGTTATGTCCACTGTGTACATGACACATTTTCAAGCAAGGTGTTAGTGGTCAGAAGCAGATAGGTGTTTGGGTGATTGCCTGCCCTCTCTTGTCCAGTAGGTACTGTGATTGATGGTTAATCATTCCTATATTGTGACCATATGAGAATAGCACATAAGTGTCAAATACAAGCAGCAGATCACATTTATGACGAAGGAGGAAATATGCTTGAACCTCACCATGTGAAAAAATTATCTGGACATGACCACACATGTTCAAGAGTGTTTGCTATAAATTTTTTTTCCTGTGTTCTAACAGCAGATACACTTCAAAGATAGCTAATAAATGACAATGTATTTTACCATGTCCTGGATTAGGAGGTGTTGAATGATTCCAAGTCTTTCTTCCAAGCCACTCTTCTGTTGCCATCAGTAGAATGATACTTTAGTATGATACTGTGGGTATTCTATAATATCAGAGATGCTACGTGTCATGTGAACTATTTGACCAAAGCTGAATTTGTTTGGTGAATGCAAAAGTCCCATGACACCGTTTTAAAGAAAGGGAAGGGAGTTATTCACTCTATCATTGCCACTTTTTGTCTCTCATGACAACGTTGACAGAAACAGACTGTCTGGTCATTCTCACATTCCTATTTGTTGGACTTGCTATTTGTAGGTTGGTTGCCACATTTCCCTATATTTCAAAAGTGACCACTGCTGTAAAGTACTTAAGGGCATCCTGAAGTTGTGAAAGGTACTATAGAAATAAATGCGTCTTGTGCACAAATGGAAATAAGCAACTGGCAAATGCAGAGATCCTCCAATAGAGGGTGCTACAACTGCACTATTCTACTGCTGTTCACAGTTTCACCTTCAATTGCCATTAATGTGCCTATTATACCTAATAAATATTGCCATTTGTGAGTTCTATGTAATACCAATCACGTGCAACCTGCAGAAAAGCTAGAGTGTAAATACTCTCAATTATTTGGAAGTTATTAACAGGCAAAATTGTTAATTCTATTTAAGTAATCTCGGTAAAACACTTTTGGTCATCCAGTGATTGTGAAATGTATGATAAAAATGCCAGTCTTTTCTTTAATATTAAAGTTTCAAATGAAGGAACATCACAAGGACCAGTTAGCCCAGTGTCTATGGATTTTTCTTTGTTTATGAGAAAATAAATGAATGAAAGAATGTTTGAACTTCCCTTACAGAGCTTGCCTTGTGTGTTCTTGCATTAACTCCCTCCCTGGTACCCCACAAAGAAGGATGTGTGTTGTTAGAAACTGCAATTAATTATAAGACCTTAAGATCATAAAACATAGGAGCAGAAGTTACCCATTCCATTTACTCTGCCTTTCAGTGAGATTGTGGTTATCTGATAATCCTCAACTCCATTTTCCTCCTCATTCTCTGTAACCTTTGGGTCCCTGACAAATTTTAAAAAGTCTGTCTCAGCCTTGAATACGCTTAATAACCCAATCTGTATAGCCTTCTCTGTTTTAAAAAAAAATCACAGATTCACTGTCCTCTAAAACAAGAAACTCCTTGTCTCTCTTTAATGTACAATCCCACCTGATTGATTGATTGATTAATTTTGGAGATTATCATATTGAATGGAATCAAATGGGCAATGATATACAGCCCTGGGTGGAGAACTGAGGTGTCTAGTTAGAGATCCTGATGATGAATGATGTGTAAACCTGGTTCCTGATAGTTGGAGTAGTTATGTCTAATTAGGCATTGTAACTTGTACTGATTGTTATCATGCAATAAATGACATCTTGTTAAAACAAGTTCTTGTTAAAACCAACTCGTGGCTCACCTTCAACCAATGCTAAACAACAAGCCCTTGGACTCAATGTAAACCATGTCAAAGGATGGGAATTCTGCAGCGAGTAACTTATCTCCTGACTCCCCCAAAACCTGTTCACCATCAATAAGGCAGAAGTCGGAATGCTGAGTGATGCATCCCACTTGCCTGAATGAGAGCAGTTCCAACAATATTACAGAAGCTTGACAATATCCAGGACAAAGCAGCCCACGTGATTGGCTCCACATTCACAAATATTTATTCCTTCCAGCACCAATAGACAATGGCAACAATGTGTACCATCTATAATATTTGTAGCGGTGATTCACCAAAGGTCTTTAGCAGGTTTCCAACACAACCACTGCCATCTGGAAGCACCAGGCCAGCAGATGCATGAGTGCACCATTGCCTGCAATGTCCCTCCAAGCTACTCACCATCCAGATGTGGAAATGTATCACCATCACTTCAATGTTGCTGAATCAAAATCCTGAACTCCCCCCTAGTAATGGCAATGTGGGTGTATCTACACCAACTGGACTGCACTGGTTCAAGAACACAGTTCACCATAACTTTTTTGAGCACAACTGGTGATTAGATTAGATTACTTACAGTGTGGAAACAGGCCCTTCGGCCCAACAAGTCCACACCGACCCGCCGAAGCGTAACCCACCCATACCCCTACATTTTCCCCTTTACCTAACACTACGGGCAATTTAGCATGGCCAATTCACCTTGAACCAGTGCAGTCCAGTTGGTGTAGATACACCCACATTGCCATTACTAGGGGGGAGTTCAGGATTTTGATTCAGCAACATTGAAGTGATGGTGATACATTTCCACATCTGGATGGTGAGTAGCTTGGAGGGACATTGCAGGCAATGGTGCACTCATGCATCTGCTGGCAATGGCAATGGTGATGGCAATAAATACCAGCCCAGCCAGTGACGCCCACATCCCATGAATGATTTTTTTTAAAAACAGAAGAGAGGATTGGTGGAAACATTCTATCCCAGCCACCAGCTGGTCACGGTTGGTTCCACCAAGCATGCAATATGGTGATCGGCGGATATGGGCCACGTGCTGGCAAATGGGTTAGATTAGGTTAGAATATCTGGTCGGCATGAGTTGGACCCATCTGTTTCCATGCTGTACATCTCTATGACTCTATGAGTCTAAATAACTTAGGGTAACAATGGATGAGAGTTGACCCAGAAGAATAAATTTTCAAATGACAAGTAAGCTTAGCATACTAAAGACATTAATACTTTAAAAATACTTCATACAGTAGGTAACTCCAGACAAGCAATGAGACAGAACTTGTAGAAGGAACTGGCAGAAAAAAGCAGTACTCCAGTGTGGGCTAGTAAGAGACTTTAAAAATCTAGTCACAGTTGACAATTACTGAACCCTAAGAGAAGACAGATCTGTCAGGGCTGTCCTGATTCAGGGTTTAGCCATCTGTTCTGGATCTCCATGAATAAAGTTAAAAATGCTTGTAGGTAAGATGAAAAACATAAGGTTAACAACGTGAAGAACTAGATTGGTCAGGGCAGAAGGGAAAAAGGAGCAGCTGCTGTTCACAATGAGAGGGCACCACAAGGCACGGCAACAGCAGGAAAGCAATCGATGTGGAGTCTGCAGCATCGGGAACAGTGTGAAGAAAATTTCAGCTAACGATAGGGAAATTTCTAAGGTTTTAAAAACAGTGCCCAACAGAAGAATTTTAAAAATAGAAGGAAGGATTAGTGGGACAGTCTTGTCCAGTGGGAGCAGGTTGGTAGAGGACTTTTGTCTCTTGGATGTTTAATCTAAGACCCAGCTCACGTATGCATCCGTGAGTACATTGATAATAGTTTGTACCCTGGCCTCTGAGTGCGCTTAAACGCCAGTGTTTGTATACTGTATACAGTAGGTTAATGTCAGAGGTTAGAATTTTCTTGGTTCTGGATGAGATAAATTAGCTCCAGACCAGCACGAAGCTTCATGGAGATGGGATGGAATGTTACAGCGAGGAAGATGGAGAAGAGCACTGTTGTAAAATCACAGTCTCGCTTGACTCTAGTTTGCAGTGGTATTGGGTCTAGGCTGGATCCCTTGGTGAGGATCATAGTTTGTACACTGTTACGCAGTAAGTAGAGAATGGTGATGAATTTCTCCAGATGACCAAATTTGAGGAGGATGCTCCATAGTCCCTCTCAGTTGACAGAGTCAAAGGGATTTGTTTTTATTCAAATTTAGTGAAAAACAGCTTTGAATAGTGGTTGCTGCTGGTCACTGCACTCTTAATTTTGGCTGTATCTTCCCGTGAAGATCAGGTCCGCTGTACCTCTTGGTGGAGGAATAGCACAGTGAGAATAGTGAAAGACATTGTGTGTCAATGCAGCCTATGGCTACCTGGGAGCAGAGCATTTGATGAAAGAGATCTCAAACCCAACATTAAGCTAAGAGTAGGAGTGTTACCAACTCTCCTGCATGCATCAGAAATGTGGAAAATACACAATGTTCACTTCAAATTCTTTGGGAAATATCACCAGCAATAGTTCTGCAAAATCTTGCAAATCCACTGGCAGAAGAGGTGCCCTATTATATTCTCTCAAGTCACCACTCCGGTTTTGAGGTACCGGGGGCCACAGTCAGTCAATTGGCTGGGCCACATCGTCTGCATATCTGACGTAAAACTTCCAAAATGAGCTCTCTACTTTGATCAGCATTGTGGTAAGCAGTTACTGGGGCTGAAGGGGAGACACTAAAAGGATGTCCTTAAAATGTCCCTAAAAGTGTGCAATATCCCCTGCCGTAACTCATGAGAATCTCTAACCAAGGCCCTCCAATGTGGAGAAGAAACAGCCACAAAGTTAGCAACCATTCTGAGTGTGTCTAAGAGGCTAAATCAAGCACAAGAACGAACAATGGAAGGAGCACATGAAAATCCAAGCATCCTAACCACCCACCTTAGTAAACACCACCTGCCCCACTTGTGATAGGTTTATAGATCTAGTACTGGAATATTTAGTTCCCTCAGGATTCACAACAGCGGAGTAGAAGAAAATCATCCTTGATCCTGAGGGACTGCTGAAGAAGCAGACAATAAGAGAACTGTTTCTTATGGTAAAGGAAGTTTGTAAATTTACACGGAGTGGTGCAAATGTTTTCCAGCACCGAAGAATATTCAGATGTATATGAATTTCAGTAAAGCGTTTGATAAGGTTCCCCATGTTAGGCTACTGCACAAAATACGAAGGCATGGGATTGAGGGTGATTTAGTGGTTTGGATCAGAAATTGGATAGCTGAAAGAAGTCAGAGGGTGGTGGTTAATGGGAAATGTTCATCTTGGAGTTTAATTACTAGTGGTGAACAGCAAGGATCTGTTTTGGGACACTAAGGTTGGTGGAGTTGTGGATAGTGCTGAAGGATGTCGATTACAAAGGGACATAGATAAGCTGCAGAGCTGGGCTGAGAGGTGACAAATGGAGTTTAATGCAGAAAAGTGTGAAGTGATTCACTTTGGAAGGAATGTCAGGAATGCAGAGTATTGGGTTGGTGCTGTAGATGCGCAGAGAAATCTTGTTGTCCATGTACATAGATCCTTCAAAGTTACCACCCCAGGTTTATAGGGTTGTTAAGAAGGCATACTGTGCGTTAGCCTTTAATAGTAGAGGTTTTGAGTTTCGAAACCATGAGGTCATGCTGTAGCTGTACAAAACTCTGGTGCAACCGCCCTTGGAGTATTGCATGCAGATCTGGTCACTGCATTATAGGAAGAATGTGGAGGCTATTTTCATTAGAGAGAAGGTTGACTTGATTGAGACATATAAGACAATCAGAGGGTTAAATCGTGTGGACAGTGAGAGCTTTTTTCTAGTACGGTGTTGGATAGCACAAGGGGCACAGCTTCAAATTGAGGGGTGATAGGTATGGGACTGATGTCAGAGGTAGTTTCTTTACACAAGAGAGTAGTGGGGGCGTGGAACGCACTGCCTGCAACAGTTGTAGACTTGCCAACTTTACAGGCATTTATATGGTCATTGGATAGGTATTTGGACGAGAATGGAATAGTGTAGGTTAAATGGGCTTCTGATTGGTTTCACAGGTGGTGCAATATCGAGGGCCGAAAGGCCTGTACTGCGCTGTAATGTTCTATGTACTATGTTCTATGCTGGAGATGTTAAAAATCAGCAATGTTTGCCAGAAGAATCACATACTAAGACCAAGAAAAGTACAACCTATTTAAACTAATTGATGAAACATTAGTGAAGTTGTTCAGAAAGCAAAGTATGAATAGGTTGATACAGTACAGACTTGACTTTGTTGTCAGATAATGAGGCAAAACAAGCTCAAGAGCAACATTTTAATCTTTTGTCTTCCAAAGCAGTGCTCTCAGTACCAGTGATTGAGGTAAAACTGAATAAAGATCAGTCTTCCAGTAACAAAACTAAAAATGTGGAAAAGTCTAGATCATCAAAAATAGATCTACAGAGGACAGATGAATATGCTCAACCTCTGCAACAAGAGTAAGCAAGCTTCTACACAGATGTATCAGCAGATTGAGAATAAAGATTTTCTTGAACAAAATAAAGATGAGATGCCTGTAACTCCCTTGGGAGGTTGGAGAGTGGTGGATGGGAGCAAATGTAGATCAGGGCAAAAGCAACTCTGTTGGGGATGGGAATGGTCTGTTGTATAAGATAATTGTCCCATTCTGGCTGGTTTAGGAAAATAGTTTTTTTTTCAAAAAATCTGGCAGTGAAAAGCTATTCCAATCATGTAATGCCTCTATAGCTGCTCCAGTTCCAATATTTCACCTTCCTCTCCTGGGTCGATGCACCCCTGGATTCTTGAAATTGCACTGAATCTAGCAATTGCAGGTACACCTTCAACTTTTCAAAGTTAACCTCATCTAGACAGATTTGCTCCTGTTAGCTCAAGTTTTGTTTCGCTGAACCCACTGGCTTTTCGGCTTTCCCTGAGTTTTAATGACACAGAGATAACCAACTGGTTTAGGGCATCCGAAACCAAAAGAGAAAATGCTGGAAAATCTCTGCAGGTCTGGCAGCATCCGTAAGGAGAGAAAAGAGCTGACGTTTCGAGTCTAACTGACCCTTTGTCAGTGGTTTAGGGCATCTCCTTGAAACCATGTAGAATCAGTGACCTTACTAGCACTGCCAATAGCACATGTCCTGCATGGAACCTGCTTCTGTCTCTGCCTCACATTGGCTCTCCAACTGACTGCAACCCTGCAGCTATTCTTCAGTGACCCCTTGAATTGCTTTGAGTCATCTATTCAAAACCTTGCCACAAGCCACACCCTTGTTCTTAGGCAGGATTGAATTTAGCAACCAGGAGAGCTCAAATGTTGCAAACCCTTGGAACAGTCTGCTTTGAATTTTACAATGTTCACAGCTTGTTTACATGGTACAGATTACATACAGCAAAAAGAGGATATTGCCACAATGGATTTAACCCTGTATGGTCCATGCTCCCCCTGGAAAGAACTGGAAGTAAGATTCCCTCCTGCTGAATACTTCTCCACACTTTGCTTCAGTATCAGCTCAGCTTCAAACTGCACCTTGTACTGGGACTTTTGTCAGGATCCATCTCCTGCTGTCTCTCAGTTGCAGTACTCTTATGTTTGAACATAGAATTGAACAGTATTGACTCCTGATTTGGTAAAACATTGAACAAAGTTGATACCATGAAAAATGCCTTGGAGCACTGATGACAGGAATGTGCTAAGACGCTTCTATGGTTGATACTCATACTGTTCATGATAGGGAGTTGTAGCAGAATGGTCACCTTACTGAGCTGGCGATCCAAAGACCTAAGTTAATGATCAAGAGGTAGGAAGCCATTCCATTAAGGGAACTAAAACTAAGTTAATTTAATAAACAGGATTACCAGAGTAATCATAATTGTAATGTGTTTGGTGTATCTCTGTCCACAGCCTCATTAAGCATATTGTCCTAAGAATGGTCAATTTACCTGTGCAGCTTTATATACCTATCACATTTCTGACGCCCCTCCCCCAAGTCCCTCCTCCCTACCTTTTATCTTAGCCTGCTGGACAAACTTTCCTCATTCCTGAAGAAGGGTTTATGCCCGAAACGTCGATTCTCCTGTTCCCTGGATGCTGCCTGACCTGCTGCGCTTTTCCAGCAACACATTTTCAGCTCTGATCTCCAGCATCTGCAGTCCTCACTTTCTCCTCCAGCTTTATATACTGTAAATTAACACTGCTCTCAGAGGAAATAGGCAGGCAGATAACAAGACACCTATACTATTACACTGTAAGTTGCACTTGGATATCTGACCTGATAATTGATTTGTATTTTTGCTATGGCTATTTTCCTATATAGATTTTCTTATAATTTGTGTCCTATATAAATTTCCTATATTTTTTTTCCGAGAAGAAAAGTGTTCAAGGGCATTTCCCATCAGTTTTTATCTACTTCATCACAAATCTCACTGCAACCAACCATTTGCCACCCTGCCAATTTTTCCACAAGGAAGGGTAGGAAAACCATGGATCACATCTGTCTATCTTCCAGTAGCTGGCCGTGCCACACAATTGGCAAAGGCTTAAAAGCAGGTCACCTACCCTATCTCTGCCTTTTATGGCAAATGACTTGTTCGTTAACCGAGGGAGGGACAGAATCAATGTTTTTTAAAAAGTGAGGTAATTTTTAAAGCCAGTTGCCAATTCTTTGAACTGAATCACTACAAAGAGGCTTATACCTTGGGTTTTTTTTGGTTTTATTAGCCATTTTAGTGAATCATGTCATTCTATTCTTCAACTTGAAGCTGAGCATCTGTTTTGTGATTTAACGACTTGTTTAGGTTGTTATATTCTTTGAAAGCAACTGGGGTGGGAGCCAGAATAATCTGTTCTGATCCAGAATCCAAAACACTGGTTTAAAATGCACTGTTCTGAACACATAAGAGCTGCACTACAATTACTGTCGACAGCATTGATCTACTTATCTAACAGAGGTCAAAATAATATTTTTTCAATGTCTGTTTTTGAGATTTTTATTTTCAGGAACTAGTTTTTGACTTTTTGATTTCAGGACCTCATTTTTTCCCAATTTCATTGTTTTGAGGCATGTGATACAATACCGTATTTCTCTTATTAATTTGTTTCCTCATTCCCATTTTATAGGTAGATATCACAAATCTCAAATGGAAAGTAGCTCATCCAATCTCAAGCCAAGGAATAATCAGATCAAAACAGCACACTGGCCACGTGTCAACGTTGTAATGTTATGATTAGATTCCCTACAGTGTGGAAACAGGCCCTTCGGCCCAACAAGTCCACACCGACCCTCCAAAGAGTAACCCACCCAGACCCATTTCTCTCTGACTAATGCACCTAACACTATGGGCAATCTAGCATGGCCAATTCACCTGACCTGCACGTCTTTGGACTGTGGGAGGAACTGTAGTACCTGTAGGAAACCCATGCAGACACAGGGAGAATGTGCAAACTCCACACAGACAGTCATCCAAGGCTGGAATCGAACCTGCGACCCTGGTGCTGTGAGGCAGCAGTGCTAACCACTGAGCCATTGTGCTGCCCCAATGTTGTATTTTAAATTACTCTTGAGAAACTTGAATTCATTCAAATGCCTTGCAGGTCCAATGCACAGGGCAAAAGAGTCATCCACATTGAAGTGGATTTGAAGAGGTCAGAGTGAGTAGGAACTTTTTTTTCTTTAAAGGAGATTACTGCATCAAATATGTGAAGGAAAGAAGGGAATTGGGCGATGGAGAGAACACAATTTTATTGTGGGTTGCTCTGACACATAACCAGCACAAATATGTTGATATGAGTGACCTCTTTCTGTGCAGTGAACTCCTTTTCCTCAGATCATAAGCATTAAACACACCAAAATCAGGCTATTCAACGTATTAATGCCAGTTCCACTCTGCCGTTCTAATACATTTATATTCTTCTGGGCAATGGTGACAAAACTGCTTTTCATTCTCCAAAGCATTCCTCACTATTGACTCATACAACGTCACTGCCAATTTCCTGAATGTTAGTTCAGTTACAAATTTTAAAATATCCAACTTCCTTGATTTAATGTGTATTTCTATAGCATGTTTTACAACCATAGGATATCTCAATAGTGGTTTGCAGTCACTTTTGAAGTGTAGTTATTGTTGTATGTAGGAAACATGGCAGCCATTTGGCCCACAGCAATAACAATGAGGTAATGGTCAGATAACCTGTTTTTTCTTAATATTATTTGTTAATATTTGATAAATATTGGTCAGTTAACACAAGAGAAATAACACATTGGGATTTTTTTTATATTCACCTGAGAAGACAGAGAGTCTCAGTTTAACATTTCATCTAAAAGTCTGCATATCCAACTCCCTCAGTGCTGCACTGGGGTGTCAGACTTGATTATGTCATTAAGTCTTTCGAGTGGCGCTTGAACACAAACGTCGGGCTGCTGTGGTGAGATTATGGATGTTAAAAAAATCATACATAACAGAGAAAGACCATTCAGCTCAGTGTTAATAATTACCTCTGACTGAATAAGTGATCTCACAATGTAATCAGTGATCGCTCACCAGTTCTTGTTGGTCTACAGTCATACAGTGTGATCCTTCTAGGGTATACAATTAAAATAAATGTGATTCAGGAAATTGTGGACTTCACTTGTGATTAAATAACTTTGGTTCCCTTTGGTGAATCAAAGATAACAAGTATCCTATCAATGTTTATATAAAGCCAAGCTGATGATTTCATTGTCTATTCCCTGTGATAGTATTCCCTTGAATTCCAGGCACTCACTGAAGCCTCACTGTTAATGGTTTTTAGTGGCCAAAAATTTTCATGTTAACATTGCTTGTTTGATGCAAACATTGATTTTAGATGAACCAACATCTCTGCTAAAATAGCAGGTAGTGGAATCTGTACTTAGGCAATAGTCAATTATCCACCATTTTCCAGGCTCCCGCACACAAGGGACCAGATCAATATTTAATTGCTAAGGGTTTTTTTAAAGCAATGCAAAAAAACTTCTTTAGTAGTAAATTTCAAATAATTTCAGTGAGAATCTCAGGTCCTGTAATGTAATCTTTCTACCTTGTACTTTGGTGATTATATAGGAACACCATATGGTTAAGATACAAAGGCTGTGTCAAATAATTTAAGTAATTGTTTTACAACAAAACCTCTGAACTTGCTTTTAATTAAGGAGTTTCATTGGGATATGGGCTGCTTGTAACTTAAACTGGAGGCATTTCAAACTTTTAACTACTTTTATTATAGGCAGAAACAAACTAAACTATAAAGGGAGATTTAATAGAGATTGTTCAAAACGATGAAGGGTTTTGAATGAAAAAGGAGAAGCCATTTCCACTGGCTGGAGGGTTGGGAACTAGACAACACAAAGTTAAGGTAATTGGCCCAGGAACCAGAGGGGAAATGAAGAAAGATTTTGTGGTGCAGTGAGCTATACACTCGGTGAAAATGTGATGGAATCAGAATTCAATAATAACTTACAAAAAGAAAATAGGCATAAATTTGAACTGAAAATTTTGAAGACCTACAGGAAAAAAGAAGAGAGGCAGGAGACTAATTGCTGAAGTCTTTCAAAGTGTTAGCCAGGACACAATGGTCTGTAGGGCTGTGGAAGTGTTTACACATGCTGACAAAACATTAAATTTACTTCGAACATTCGGCATTATTTGCTCAGCCTAAAACATATCTTATGTCAATTTCTTTTCTTCCTTATCTTATCCTTCAGGCTTAGTCAAAATTAGGCACTCAGAAATATGCTCCTATTGCTTAATCTATTACAGTTTTCATTATATAATGTGATATGAAGAGATTTTCTTTGTATCTGACTCAGTGATCCAAGGGAACTTAATGGCCCAATTTTTATTTTTGACACTGAGAGAAACATGGATTTGGGGATAGGACAGAAAGCGGAATTGAGGTGGAAGGTTTGGCATGTTTGTATAAAGCTGACTCAAGATGTTGAATAGCCTACTCCTTATTAGATTCGTGTCCTTCCAAGAAGTTCCCTTTCTGGGCTGAGTGGGTTGTTTTCTCAATTTGAGTGTCTTTAGTCTCTGGAAGGTATGTGCCATCTGATTTTCTTCCCTCTTTGAGTATAAGCTTCTCACTAAAGTGTCTTTACTTGTGGGTGGCACGGTGGCACAGTGGTTAGCACTGCTGCCTCACAGTGCCAGAGACCCGGATTCAATTCCTGCCTCAGGCGACTGACTGTGTGGAATTTGCACATTCTCCCCGTGTCTGCGGGTGCTCCCGTTTCCTCCCACAGTCCAAAGATGTGCAGGTCAGGTGAATTGGCCATGCTAAATTGCCCGTAGTGTTAGGTAAGGGATAAATGTAGGGGTATGGGTGGGTTGCGCTTCGGCGGGGCGGTGTGGACTTGTTGGGCCGAAGGGCCTGTTTCCACACTGTAAGTAATCTAATCTAGTGAGTTGACATTCACACAATTGAGTACAAACTATACACTCAGTCTGCATACTCACTAAGTAACACATTGCAGAGAAAAATGAACTCTCAGAAGATACAAGCTAAAGTTGTTCATGGGTGAGAGAGAGAGGAGTACTCTGTACTTCTATAACAACATGAGAGAGGGGGACAGAGTATCATAAAGGGCATATGAGAGACAGGGGAGAGCAGCTACATAATGAACCCGAGAGAGAGAAATTGGATTATAGAGTGTAAGATAGAGCAGGGATAGCAGCTTCATAAAAAGTGAGAGAGATAACAAGGTCAGTAGCTTCTCAAACAGTGTGAGAGAGAATGGGAACAGCTTTATAAAGATGGAAGCAAATCTGTGTGAGAAGTGCAGTGTCAGTGGAAGATAAAAACATGCAGCAGAACGCCCCTTTAAACAGTTTCCATCTGCTGGAGCCAAAGTATAACATCACAGGAAAGGTGGTTAAGAATCTTTACTGTATTCACACAACATTTGTAATAAGATAAATGGCTTGATGGCACAAATAGAAATAAATGAATATGACTTGAGAGATTTTACAGTAACATGGTTGCAAGGTGATTCTGGAAGAATAGACAAAACATTTGTAAGAGAAGGCATTAGTGTGATGGTAAGAAGTGATATAATTGCAATAGATTATGAGGTGGAATTAGTTTGGTCGGAGAAAAGAAATAGCAAGGGAAAGAAGTCATGGGTGCAAGTCATCTCCAAGCCCCTGAAGAGTTGCCTTACTGTAGAACGACATTGAAAATTGATGAAAGCATATAAAATGGCACTATGATTATTGTAGGCAATTTTAACCTGCAATTTGGCTGGACAAATTAGATGCCCAAGAAGATCATAGAAAATGAAGCTGTAGATTGCATCAGCAATTGTTAGAGCAGTACATTGTACAACCTACATGGGAATGGCTGTTTTAGATCTAGCCTTGTGTAATCAGATAAGTATAATATTGCGGTTAAGGATTCTCTAGAGGTGTAGTATTCTCAACATGGTAGAATGTCAAAATTTGTTGAAGGGAGAGCAACTGGGGTCTCATATCAGAATCGCAACTTAAATAAGGGCAACGACTGCAGTATGAAGAAAGTGTTGTCTAAAGTGAGGTGGGAAAATAGGCTCAAGGGAATGTCAGAGAGTAAGCAGTGACAGATATTTAAGTAGTCTTTTTTCATAATGCTCAACAAAAATGTATTCCAGTCATAAAGAAGGACTCAATAAGAAGGATGCACCATTCATGATTAACAGGGCATCAAAGAGAGTATCCAATCCAAAACTAAGGCATGCAATGTGGTGAAAATGATTGGAAGGCCACAGGATTGCATTTTTTAGGAACCAGAAAGGGATGTCTAAAAAAGCGAATAAAGAGGAAGAAAATTGACCATGTAAGTGACCTCAGCCAGAAATATAGAAAGGAAGAGCCAAAGCTAAGGGATGCAAATTCACATCAAACAAAGCTAACCAGCAGACTTACCTACTCTGCCTTGCAGCCATTGGTGCATTGGAAGGATTTAAAAGTTGATAATCATCTTATTTGGCAATATTGTTAATGCACCCTCTGGTTGCTCACAGTTCAAGAACAAAAGTAACATATAATATAACTCATTACAAATCATTACTAAGTGTCAGATAGCAGGAATAATAGCAGTGTTTATGGAACTGCATTAGTAATTTAAACGAGGTCAAATCCTACCATTTAATGAATAAATCTGGAATAAAAAGCTGGTGTCAGTAACAGTGTTCCAGTTGTATTTGAGAAGGTGGCTTACCACCATCTTCTCAAGGACAATTAGAGATGGACAATGAATGTTGGTCTTGTCAGAGACACTAACATAATTGAATTAATTAATAAGTCAAGATCATGACCGAAGGAGGACTCCCAGATAGAGAAGGTAATTATCTCAGTTTGGTTAAAAGGTTAGAGGTGAAGAAAGCTAATTGAATAATGTACTAAAGATACGGTTGTTTTCCTGCAAATAGAAACTATTCAGCAGGAGGCTTGTAAAACGTGTTCTTCACTATCAGGGAAGCCTTATTAACCTGAGATTTGACCTGTCAGATCAATGTGAAAGATACCAGAGCCATTATTTGGAATAAGAGAGGATTTGGGGAGTGGATAGCTCTCAGTTCACACTGATATTTTGCCCTTTCTTGTCTGCCCTTTGATGTTGAACTGGGAAATTGGGTTAAAAGATAAGACAGTAGAGCAGCAGTCACAGACTTATTGGAGATACTTAATAATTCTCAGCAAAGGTTTAGCCCAGTCCAGTGAGAAAAAAAACACTTTGTGAAGGATCATCTGGTTAAGGATTAACTGAATATGAAAATTAAGGAGAACATTAAATTGACAGAAACACTATACAAGGTAAAAACGTTTGGGCCCCAGCTATGCCTGTCTCTTTGTTGGCTACGTAGAGCAGTTGATCTTCCGTAATTACACCGGCACCACTCCCCACCTCTTCCTCCGCTACATTGATGACTGCATTGGCGCCACCTCG
>NC_057725.1:25526757-25534641 GCF_004010195.1 Chiloscyllium plagiosum | reverse complement strand
TCTTTAGAGGCCGCAATTTCCCTTCCCACGTGGTTAAAGATGCCCTCCAACGCATCTCGTCCACAACCCGCATCTCCGCCCTCAGACCCAACCCCTCCAACCGCCACAAGGATAGATCGCCCCTGGTGCTCACCTTCCACCCTACCAACCTTTGCATAAACCAAATCATCCGCCGACATTTCCGCCACCTCCAAACAGGCCCCACCACCAGGGATATATTTCCCTCCCCACCCCTCTCCGCCTTCCGCAAAGACCGTTCCCTCCGTGACTACCTGGTCAGGTCCACGTCCCCCTATGACCCACCCTCCCATCCTGGCACTTTCCCCTGCCCCCGCAGGAACTGTAAAACCTGCGCCCACACCTCCTCCCTCATCTCTATCCAAGGCCCCAAAGGAGCTTTCCACATCCATCAAAGTTTTACCTGCACATCCACTAATATCATCTATTGTATCCGTTGCTCCCGATGCGGTCTCCTCTATATTGGGGAGACTGGGCGCCTCCTAGCAGAGCGCTTTAGGGAACATCTCCGAGGCACCCGCACCAATCAACCACATCGCCCCGTGGCTCAACATTTCAACTCCCCCTCCCACTCTGCCGAGGATATGGCGGTGCTGGGCCTCCTCCACCGCCGCTCCCTCACCACCAGATGCCTGGAGGAAGAACGCCTCATCTTCCACCTCGGAACACTTCAACCCCAGGGCATCAATGTGGATTTCAACAGTTTCCTCATTTCCCCTTCCCCCACCTCATCCTAGTTTCTAACCTCCAGCAACTCGATCCCCTGACTTGTCCGGACTTGTCCGACCTGCCCAGCTCCTTTTCCATCTATCCATCTATCCACTCCACCCTCCTGTCCTCGGATGCTGCCTGAATTGCTGTGCTCTTCCAGCACCACTGATCCAGAAACACTATACAAGTCTACAAAGACAATTGGTAGATCAGAGGATTGACTAGAATTTAAGAACCAGAAAAGAATGACTAAAAGATTAGATCCCCTACAGTATGGAAACAGGCCCTTCGGCCCAGCAAGGAAAGATCTTAAAGAGACAGATATCAGATAATAAGTGAAAGCTAGCTAGAAATAACAAACAGTTAATAAGAGTATTTAATAAGAATACAGTAACTAAATGTAGAGTAGGTGAGTCTGCTGGTTAGCCATGTTTGATGTGGCTTGCATCCCTCAGGTTTTGACTCTTCCTTCAGAGAGTGAGTCTCAGGAAATGATAGAAAGAAACGATGAAAGATACAAATAAATAGCAAAAACTTTGAACAGATATTGTGCATTGATCTTCACAGTAGAAAATTCAGAAAAAGATAATTGAAAACAAGAAGAGGTAAGGAGGATTGAACTTAAAACAAGCACCAGCACAAGTGAAAAAGTGTTGGGAAAACTGTCGGTCTTAAAGGCTGGCAGGTCTTCAAGTTCAGATGGCCTGCATCCCAAGCTATTAATAGAACTGATGGTACAGATCATAGATACATTGGTTATAATCTTCCGACATTTCTCTGATTCTGGAGCAGTCCCAGCAGATTTCAGCATAGCAACTAGAACACCTTAACTGAAGAAAGGAAGAAGGGAGAAAGCAATAAACTACAGTATATGCTGACTAACTTAATATTTATTTTAGTTCATTCACAGGATGTGAACACCACTGGCTGGGCCAACATTTATTGCCCATCTCTAATTCCTGGAGGGCAATTTAGAGTTAACTACATTGGCTGTGTGTCTGGAATCACATGTAGGCGAGACAAGGGGGGAAATTTCCTTCCCTAAAAAACATTAGTGAATCAGATAGTTTTTTTTCCTGACAATGGGTTCATTGTCATTATTAGATTTCTAATAAATCCAAATTCCACCATCTGCCTTGGCAGGATTCAAACGCAGGTCCCCAGAACATTGTGTGGGTCTCTGGAATCATAGTCTAGTGATAATACCACTAGGCCATCACCTCCCCTATATTTGCCAAAGGGAAGTTGCTAGAATCCATTATCAAGGAAGCTAAAGCAAGATACTTGGAAAATTGTCATTTAATCAGGCAGAGTCAAAATGGCTTCATGAAAGGAAAATCGTGTTTAACTAAGCTATTCAGGATTTTTAACAGAGTAACATTCACAGTGGAGAAAGAGAACCATAAATTCATAGACATTAACAGTACAGAAGGAGGCTACCAACCCATCATGTCTGCACTGGTCACCAAATATTTAATAACACTAAACCCACATTCCAGCCTTTGGCCCATAGTCCTAGAGACCTATGGCAATGTAAATGGATACTGCTGAGATATAATGAGAAGTTCTGACTCACCCATTCTTTCAGGCAGTGAGTTCTAGACTCCCAATAATTCTCTGGGTGAAACAATCTCTGTGCAATTTTTCTCTTAGCCTTCCACCTCTTATTTTAAGTCTATATCTCTGGTTATTGACTCCTCTATTAATGGAATGCATGCCTTCCCATCCATTGTCTCTGTGTTCTTCATAATCTTATACACCTTCAACAATCCTACAATCCTAGCTTATCCAACCCTTTTTAATAGCTCAGACTGTCCAGCCCAGGCAGAATCCTGGTAAATCTCCTCTGCACCATTTTTAATTTAATCAAATCCTTCCTATAACCTATGCATGCCTCAGGCAGTACTCTAGGTGTAGCCTATCTAATGTTTTCTATAGTCTTATGTAGTTCCAGCATAACCAACAGGTGTGCATTCCAAAAGACATTTGATAAGGTGCTGCATCAAAGGTTGTTGGACAAGATAAGAGCACTTTGTGTAGGAGGTAACATATTAGCACAGATAAAGGATTGGTCAGCTAACAGGTACCAGGAAATATGGATAAATTGATCTTTCTCAGATTGGCAAGCTACCGCTAGTGAAATAGCACAGGGATCAGTGCTAGGTCATCAAGTTTATATCTAATCTATATCAATGATTTGGATGAGGGGACAGAATGTATGTTTGTTACATTTGCAGATGAAGCCACATTAGGTGAGAAGATAAACTATCAACTGGAGGTAGGGAGTCTGCAAAAGGATATAGGCAGGTTCAGTGAATGAACAAATATTTGGCAGGTGGAATATAATATGGGCAAATTTGAGCTTGTCCACTTTGGCAAGAAAGAATTTGAAAACAAGGCCGTGAACATTAAAGTTGATATTAGTATGACTAAAGCAAATTTTGTGTGTATCTGACCCTCATTCCTATCAGCATTCTTGGCTGTCCATTGCCTGCAATGTGCTTTGGGGTATTCTGAAGACATGAGAGGTTCCATGTACAAAAGCAAGTTCACTTTCTCTTTTAGTCTTGGTGTTTTGGGCTGGTTTGCTCAGTTTGTTGGAAGGCTGGTTTGTGATGCAGAATGATGCCATTAGTATGGGTTAAATTATTATACTGGCTGAGGTTGCCATGAAGGTCATGCCTTCTTAACCTTGCCCCTTGCCTTGAGTTTGTGACCCTTAGGTTAAAATCTTCGAGGAGAAAGTGAAGTCTGCAGATGCTGGAGATCAAAGTTGAAACTTTATTGCTGGAACAGCACAGCAGGTCAGGCAGCATCCAGGGAACAGGAGATTCGACGTTTCAGGCACAGGCCCTTCTTCAGGGCCTGTTCCCTGGATGCTGCCTGACCTGCTGTGCTGTTCCAGCAATAAAGTTTCAACCCTTAGGTTAAACTCACTACCAGTTGTCACTCTCTAATGAGAGAGTAGCCTTTGACCCTCTGGGTCTATCGTAACTTTCACTTCACTTTTCATTACTCCCTGAACCAGCAGCATCGAAAGGTGATTAACTGGTGATAGGATGATGCTGCCTAAATAGTGACTGTTATTCTGAAGTAAAAATCTCAGACCCATTGGTGGCAAAGCACTTTGGTAATTTCTCCAATGAGATTTCAATTTTTCTCCTCAGTTTCTTCCTGCCTTGTGACCCTGCCTATTGTAATTCTCTTCAAAATCCTCTTGGCACATTCACATCTGAGTCAGAAAGAGTTGGGTTTGAGTGCCATGCTGTCACAGATTGGAGCACAAAATTTCAGCTGACAGGTTTTTACACTACTCAGTTAGTACTGCACTTTCATAAGTGCCATCTTTCAGGCGGGATAATAATGCAAAACCCTGTCCGCCCTCTTAGCATGGTATAAAAGATTCCATGTCATGATTTCAAGGAGGAGTAGGGTAGTTCTCCCATGATCAATGTCTATCCGTCAATTAACATTATGCAAAACAGATGATCTGCTCATTTCTTTTTTTGTGTTATGTTGCAGTGTGCAAAATTAACTGTTGCATTTCTGCTTTACATCAGTGACTGTAATCAGAAAAGTTCTTCATTGGTTGGAAGACTCTTTGAGACTACCTAAGAGGTGCTATATCAATGTAAGTGTTTATTTCTTTACCTCACTAAAAGGAGATTGTCAGCAGCAGGCTGCTGGGGAGAAAACTGGAATAACAGCTTAGCAACAGTATTGTGTCCATTTGCTATTATTAGATTAGATTCTTAAAATATTAGATTAGATTACCTACAGTATGGAAACAGTGCCTTTGGCCCATCAAGTCCACACCGACCCAGTCCCCGTCTCCTCTGACTAATGCACCTAACACTATGGCCAATTTAGCATAGCCAATTCACCTAACCTGCACATCTTTGGACTGTGGGAGGAAACCAGAGGAAACCCACACAGACACGGGGAGAATGTGCAAACTCCACACAGACAGTCACCTGAGGCTGGAATCAAACCTGGGACCCTGGTGCTGTGAGGCAACAGTGCTATCCACTGAGCCATCCCGTGCCACCCATTAGCCTCTCTGCTTCCAGACAATCCACCCACGATACATTGTGATTCATAGGCCTTTAGCAGGTTTTGTTGTACATCAATTTGCCTTCTTGACCTTGAGGATTAAGCAGCTAAAAATTAGGGCCAGTTATTTAAAAATGACCTGCTCATATCGGCCACGGCACAGAATATGTGCCACGATATTCCATGGCACTGTCAGATTTGCTTTTATCTCTCAATCTGCTTCTCAAATATAAAGTGAAATGTCCATTCATCAAACAATTACAGCCAGTGCTTGGCTTTTGGGTCTGAGATGCTGTGACGGCAAACCTGATGTGTACCCTTGAGGATCTGTGAGCGAGAGTCTTGCCACACTGCACCTCCTCCATGCTAATTACACAGCTTGATTTACGGTGATGTGAGAGCAATGACTGGAAGATAAGGAACCCAGTACTGGTGCAGTCTGCCTGCCAGAAATTGCTATTGACATTTCAATTTTGCATGATTTTTCTTCTTTGATAGCATAATAGGGAAAATTTACATTTGAATAAAGAGCAAATAGTACACGTCTCTGCGAGTTTCAGAGAATGTCAAAGTGTTTTTTTTCCAATTACAGATCTATTTCAGATGGTATAATGCAATTAAAGAGTAATTGGTACAAGAGCGGCAGCAAGGTTATGATCCCAACCAGTCCCATCTCTTTTATTTCTCTGCAGAAACATTCAACTGTCTCCTGCCACACACCCCTCTACAAAAAGCTGTGTGGGGCTGGTGGATTCAATTGGAATACTTATGATTAAGGTCAACTAAGTTTTAATAGGCAAGGATGACAAGGGGTGCGGAAGTAAGGCAGGTAAATTCCACAAGAGACAGATGAATCACAATCTGACTGAATGGAGGCAGAACACAGGTCAAGAGGCAGAGTGGTCTTCAGTGTCCTCACGTTAATGGGGAGCCAGGCTCAAAGTTGATCATCCTTGAATATTTATATGAAATTCCAAATAAATTGAAGGTCCCCTCATTGCTCAGTATGATCCTGCTTTTATGTTGATTGCAATCCATGCAAAATGTCCTGGATATGAACCAATATTGTTGAACCCAATGCCCATCACACTCCTGACCTTCTTTTTAATTATGTAGAAAAGACTAGTTGCTTTTAATGATTACTAGGTGCAACTTCTTGATTTGTACATCAAGGTTTATTTCCATGAGCAAGGTACCTGTCAGCTTTGAAAGATGCAAACTGCTTAGTTGCTACACGTGACGTGGTTCTCGTGATAGTAAATAGGAACAGCAGAAGGCCATTCATATGAACGTTTGAACATGTGAATGAGGAGCAGAAATTCAGCCTCCCTGAGATTGTTCTGCCATGCTATTATATCATGACTGATCTGTATCTCAGCTCAATTAATGCGACTTTTCTCTCTCTCTTTTTGTACATTTACCTAATAATCTCAGTCGTGATGATAGCAATTAACTCCTGCAATTCACAGCCTTTTTGAGACACAGAGTTCCAGATTTCTGATTTCACTCGGAAATGGTATGTTAAATTTATGGCCCGCATTTACCAGAGGGGAATAGTTTATCTCCATCCGGTCTACTGAATCCCTTTATTATCTGAAGTATCTTGCTTAGATCATCCCTCAACCTTTTAAATACAAGAGAATACAAGCCATGTGAATGCAGCCTGGCCTCCTGTTTTAACCCTATAAGCCCCAGAATTATTCTGGCGAGTCAGTATTGTATCTCTTCAAGTTGAAGATATTTTTCTGAGGGCTGGTGCCCCAAACTCACTGTAGGGCTCAAGACTTTGTGAAGCATCACTTCCTTACTTGTATTCCAATCCCCCTGAGATAAAGGCTAAAATTCCATTAACGTTTTTGATTGCTTTTTATACCTGTGTACAAGCATTTAATGCTTTGTATACTTGGGCACCTCAATTGTATTGCTCCTTCACAACTATCAGTCTCTCCCTATTAAGAAAATCATCTGTTTTGTGCTGCTTGGATCCAAAGTGCATAACCTTACACTTGCTCAATTGATCTCCACCTGCTCTAGTTTTGTCCATTTACATAGTCTATCTTTTGTTCATTGTGAATCTTTTCTCCACTCTCCACAGTGCCTGTAAAATTATTTGCAATATTACATACACAACTGTCTACTCATTCATCAAATTATTGATATGCACCGTTAAAATAAATCGGGGTTAAATAGCCCAGCTTATTTTCACTGGAAATCCTGTAATTGTTGAATTTGTTTCGGTCAAAAGTAAAAGATAGCTTTTAAGCAATTTTAATGCATTTGTCAGAGTTGTGTATAATCACTTACTTTGCAAAGGTTTACAATTTTAGTCAGGATTTAGACACATGTTGATTAATAGCTACAACAGTGGCCATGATCACAGTCAATGGCAAACTGATGTAGCCATCTTACGGGTTCTGAGGAATGAAGTGACCACCAGACAATGGACTATCAACCATCAGGTCTTCTGTCTCTTTGAAGGCAAAGATCTTGCCTCCTTGTCAATTAGAAGGCAAGGAACTCTTTGCCCCAGTGGTCTTCTGAGAGTGGTGGCCCCTGCAGGGACTGAAGGGACTGAGGCATTGCTGGAGGCTGAGAGTTTTTTTTTATAGATATTTTTATTAGAAATTTAACATTTTTACAAGTTTACAAAAATAAACAAAACTCTCAGATATAAACATTGATATACAATTAGCTCAAATATACAATAGCCAAAATTTGACAAAAAAAAAACAAAACAACAAAAAAAACGAAAAGAAAAAAAAACAAACAAACAAAACTCAACTATCTACTAATCTAACCTACAACTAACCAGGGTGTATATTTAAGTCTCTTACATGCTCGGGATGTGTTAACATCAGATATGATAAAACCCGTATTCATGCGGGATTCCTCCCCCGAGGGGCCGCGGACCAGCCAGGTCTGTAGTCTCAATTAAATAAAAGCCCTTGTTAGGATAGCCGAAATATCTGTATTTATGTAATTCAAAAAGGGCTGCCATATTTTATAAAATAATTCGGTCTTTCGGTGCACCATATTTGTAAGGAAGTCAAGGGGAATACATTCCATAAGTAGTCTGTGCCAATTTGAAAGTCCAGGGGGCCC
>NC_057725.1:25519527-25526569 GCF_004010195.1 Chiloscyllium plagiosum | reverse complement strand
TAGAATATATTTCCTACTTCTGAATGAATTCTGTTTCAAAAAGGTTTCAACATTTGTCTGGCCTCTCTGCAACTTTGATTTACGCAATTTTTTTGTGTGATCCAGGTGCCTGATTCCTCTGTGCCTCAATCCAATCTCTCCATTGAAATTACTCCTGCGTTTCCATTAAATTGCCAACATATTTGAACACAGATACATATTCCATTCTGTGCTCCATATACCAATATTTATGGTTAATTTGACCCAATTATATCTGTTTATAAACTCTTGTCTTCTTCATCTACAAATAAAAACAAAAAAAGTAAAAATATTACATTGTCAATTCCACTGGAATTTGGCGACAGTTTTTGTCTTTGACCAAATATTCTGTCTGTATTATGGAAGAATACAAACGTTTGAAATTGTCTGTGTCCGCTCAAGAAGGTTCACATGTTTGTATTCTTCCATAATACATAGGTTGTCGCCACAATTCAATGGAATGGGCAATGTCATATTTTTAGCCAATGTCTAAACTATAAATTAGCGACAATGCGAAAGTGTTTTGCAGTCCCTTCACTCAGTTCGCATCACTTCTGAAATATGGACAGATGGTGAAGGATCTGTCTGGGTGGAATTGAGAAACAACAAATGTTAAAAATGCAGAAAACAGCGCGTGAGGATAAAAAATGGTCTTGTCAGCATGGTAGCTAGTGACATGTGATGTTACACAAGGCTCAGTGTTGGGATCACGGCTCTTTACTTCGTAAATTAATGATCTAGAGGATTGTTCTAAGGGCATTCTGGTTAACTTTTCAGATGATATAAAGATAGGTGGAGAGACAGGTAGCACTGCGGAAGTGGAGAAGAAGGGTTGAGACACGTTCGGAGAGTGGGCAAAGAAGTGGCAGATGGAGTACAATGGGGGCGAGTGTGCGGTCATGCACTTTGGTAAGAAGAATACAGGCATGGACTATTTTCTAAATTCGGGAAAATTCTTCAGTGTGAAGTGCAAAGAGACTTGGGAGTTCTAGACCAAGATTGTCTCAAGGTAAACTTGCAGGTGAACCAAGATTAGGACATTTTTGTACCACGAGACACTATGTTTTAAAATCTTATATACACAAAAAGAACTGTGAGTCGACTTCTAAACAACAATATTTGTTGATTGAACACAATTAATTATAGAACCATAACTTTTACTATAATGTAACAAAATACACTACAAGCTATCTTATGCTTTAAATTAACTCTGTATGATCGTATACCACCCATATAGAACGTTGCCGGGCTCCACGTGCTGATTTCTTCTTCTTACGATGGACTTGGAGGTATCTTCTCTTTTGGTGGTTATTTTCGATTTACTGCGCTAAGTGGGGTTTTGCAGTGATTCTCATTCTTCCGATTCTTCACCCCCTTTTGGGAGGGTTGGATTACCCTGAGCAAACAGACCCAACCAGAGGTGGCACATTGATTGCCCAAGGGCGACATTCCATTATCCCATTCAAGTTCAACTCCAGGTTTGTATTGCAGGGTCTATAACTCTCAAGTTTGTTTGCAAACCGTCTGTGGGGAGCTGCAGCCTGTCTGGATACTGCAGCATGTGGATTAGCACAGATACTTTAGTCAAGGCTGGGATCCATTTCCCAGCATGCTTTAATCATTGTTCATTTTTGTAACTCCATGATAATTTTTTATTATCCATCATAAGTTCATTATTTCAGGTGGTCCGACTGGTCACAAAGGCAAATACCATGATGACGCTTTTTTTGAGAGGACTTGAATAGAAAAGCATGGAGGTACTTCTGAGATTCTATAAGGTTCTAATCAGACCACTTTTGGATTATTGTTTGATGTATTGGGCCCCATATCTCAAGAAGGATATACCACACCTGGAGCGTGTTCAGAGGCAGTTCACAAGTATTATGGAAAATTATACATTTACGGAGCAGTGTGATAGAGAATGTTTTTTCTTTAAATCAATGCCGTACTGACCTTTGTAAACAATGCTTTGATGAAGGTTTGCAGTTAGCTTATCGCTGTTTGAATTCTGTAAACATTCAACTCGAACTTTCAATAGTCAACTCTGGGAAAGCTGAAGAGCTGTTATGTCTCGGACCAGGGGCTGAGAGGATAACAACTTGAATTACCTCAGTGTTTGCCCTTGAGAGTGGGATAACGAACACTATAAGGCAGGCGTCTGTATAATGTTTCAGTACACTAAGGCATCTGACTTAGTGTAATGAAACACAATCCTGCAGGAGTTTTTTTTAAATAAAGACCCTTTCTATGCTGTTGTGAATAATTGAGTCAAGTCGATTTAATTTCCACGACAGTAAACTTGGGGGCTCGTCCGGGATCCCATGACTGGGTGAAATTCCCAGGAGGTGTAGGCACCAGCGTCTTGAAGGTCGTTCACTTTGCGTGCGAAGACTGGGAATGGGTGGATCACACCAGGGCTGGGGTTTCGAATTGAATAGACTCGGAGTGAGAGTCGTGGCTGAAGTAATCAGACATAGAGACTCATTATAAGAGAATAAATACAGCAGAAAAAGGGTTCCGTGAACTCTCGCGTGGTATTAGAGTAAAACCCCAAGGGAAGGGGATTACCGTCTCGATGGTGTTCAGGGGACAGCAAGTTTAAGGGTGGGGTTTTAGACTTGGGGAGAGAGAGAGAGGGAGAGAGAGAGAACTGAACACGTATCCAGTTACACTAAAAATGGACTCCAGCAAGAGCAAACAAAGGGAGAGTCCAACAGGACTTGGAATAGTCAACCAAAAATACAATACATGCTAAATAATGACGGCCCAGAATGTGTAAAGCAGTTAGAATTGTGGATCAAGGAATGTGGTTTTCCAGAGGGACGAAGGTTTAGGAAAAGACAGCTGGAAATGCTGAGCTCGAGATAGGAAGAGAGAGAGAAGGAAAAAAGGAAGGGAAAAATAGAACTTATGAAATTGAGTGCTTATAACATGTGGAAGGTTGAGGCTGATATCAGAGAAAGGAAATCTCTATTAAAGGATAGACCAAATACACGTACAAACACCAGCACACATGCGAACGCGTGCGGTAAACAACCTAACGAAGCTGTACATTGTCTTAAGTCTGTTTCAGTTCCTGACCTTGATGACTGCTCTCAGAGACCTGCAGACCTCTACGAGATCAGCCTGGTGGAAGTTCACGTCAGCCGTTTCCTGGGACGAAATCTAGTTGCCGATGTCACCAAAATCAAGTATAATTGGCCAGCTGCAAATGTCAATACCAGGGTAGCCAACCCGCAAGCAGAGAAGAACAAAGACGTGAATGCTTTTGTTGCAGCGCTGGCAACTGCCTGTAGGAAGGCATTCCTAGTGTGAATGGACTTGACCAAATTAACAATGTGTAAACAATGGGAATGTGAGACCGTGTCCCAGTAACTTGCACACCTCACTGAATTCCATAGTGCTTATAGTGGACGGAGACCACCTGACAAGATAATGGCAGCGGAAATCACGCTGCATGAGGCACACCTGAGGAACAGTTTCATCAATGGAATGAAGGAAGAAATAGCGAAAAACGTAAAAGACACATGTATTACCTGGGACACAGGAAAGCTGAATTTTATAGAACAACATGCGATACATGCTGAAAAATTGCTTATCCAAGAGGAGGATAAGCGGAAACTAAACATGAAACAGCAAGCACATAAAGCTCAGCTTACTATGATGCAAATGGTCGCCCAACCGTTGGAGTCATGTGCTACAGGAAGAGAGAGAGGCAGAGGTGGAGGTCACAGAAGACAAAGAGTTCGTGGAAGAAGCGCGGGCAGAGGTAGATCTGGCAGGTAATTTGTTTGCAGAGCAATGGACCACTGGGCGAGCCAGAGCCCACACAGACAGCCTCAATCGGCCCTGGAAGCTGGACAGCAGGGTGATTGACAGGGGAAGGCTGAGGTGGAGGTGGGCAGCCCACTAACGGGGAAACTTGCCAATTCTCCTTCTTGTTATTGGAATTTTATCCTTTAAATCTGATACTCGCGACTCGTAGGGAAACTGGGGTTGAACTTGATCAGTACTCCGACAGGCTTGCAGGTAATTCAATGGAAAGATTTACCAGTGCAGGCTGTAAAATATGACCCACACCCCTGATGTATGTCTATGAGTGCGATTTAGCCATAGAGCAATAAGTTCAGTGAGCAGTTCATTCACTCTGGAAGAAAACAACCATGTTGATCCTATTAACACCGATTTTCTTGCTGGATATATGCGGCACGGCACAGCACACATACACCGTGATGGCCCTGACAAACCATATGAGAAGGATTTGTTCAGGAGATTGGTTAGAGTTGTTACTTTGCGATTTTGATTGGAGTGATCACAAATGTACAGTCAGTGTGAACTTATCTAAGGTATCTGTAACAGCAAGTAGACCCTACCTTTTTGATGTGGAAGGCGCCGCTCCTCACTGGCGAAGGCGTCTGGTGACATGTGGCAGGATTTGGCAGCATGGATGCCAAAGGCACAAATAATGAAAGATTGGGTCTTCAGGGACGATTTGGATATTTGGTTTAATGTAGATATGCGGACATATAAGAAGAAACTAAATTGGCTAACTCAGGCAGATAGGACAGTCCATGAAAACCCCACTAGCCCTGGAAAGCCTCGGGAGATCACCTGGCGTTTCCCTCCGATCGAAATCTCAGAACCAAGATTAAAAATGGCCCCTACAGAGTTGTGGGCAAAGTGCAAACATGATGTGGGGTGAATACCGCGCTGTGAGCTCATAACGATAAGCCTGAAGTCTGAGTATCGTCCTTGCAGAGCACAATACCTGTTAAAACCTGAAGCCATAGAAGGAATTACTCCAGTCTTTGAATCCCTCCTAAAGCCTGGAGTGATAATTCCCTGTAAAAACTCACAGGTGAGAACCCCCATTTTTCCCGTCAAAAAGGCAAACACTCCCGGTGAACCGGAGGAATGGAGGTTTGTTCAAGACCTGCAGGCTGTTAATAACGCTGTTGTTCCGCGCGCCCCACATGTTCCCAAATCAGATACAATATTGGCTCAAATTCCACCAGATATCGCAAATGCCTTGAGCTCTGCAGACTGATCCCTCGGGGCAAGAAGGAAGACAGCCTGTGGCCCAGAACACTGCTTCTGTAAGGACCTTGGGGAGTAGTTGCGGCGTTGCTAGTTGTACGATACAGTGCTTTGTCTTAGTGTGTCTTGTTTTGTTTCGTTGTTTATAGGTCATTGTTTACGATTCCGGGTTGAGACGATCGGTTTGCGAGTATCTATGGGACTGACTGAAGCGCCAGCCCCCAGCACAGTTCAATCCTGTTCGTTGTGCAGGCCGTACCCCGTCTTTTCCCCCCGCAAGGGCCATCGTGAAGCGTCATTGCAAACAAGCAGCACACCCCCAACCCCGAAAACCTTCTGAACATTTACAGATGGATTTTATTAAACAAACACTCAGCGAAGGGAAAATGTATTGTCTGATAATAGTTGATATGTTTTCCAAATGGGTGGAAGCGTTCCCCACGTCTAAACAGGATGCCAGTGCAGTAGCCAATGCGTAGCTAACTGAGACAATTCCGAGATGGGACATCCCTGAAAGGCTTAGTTGTGACAATGGGACACAATTTGTCAATAATGCCTTACAGCAGATCAGTGATTATTTGGGAATAAACATGGGACAGCACCGTGCCAACCAGTCAGCGAGCAGTGGGGCAGTGAAAAAAGAAAATGCTGCCTTGAAAAAAATGACAAAATGTTGAGGAACTCGGGGTGACATGGAGAAAGGCACTTCCAATTGTGCTAATGTCTATGAGATCTAGGAGGAGAGGAAGAGCTAATCTGAGCTCGTTTGAGATTGTGTTCGGCAGGCCGCCCAACACAGGAATTGGCACAAGACGAAAGGTAAGACAGGAAACAGGCCACTGTGAGGACGAGATGTTATGTTACTGTATAAAACTCTGTGCACGTTTGTCTGAAATACAGAATCAAGTGAAAGCAGCACTACCCCAACCAGCAGGAGGGAAGCTGCATGATCTAGAACTTGAAGACTGGATTGTGGTGAAAAACTTCAGGAGGGAAAAAAAAACTGGAAGGTGAAGAGATAGCTGGGACCGTTTCAATGCTCCTCACAACACAGACAGCAGTTAGGATCGCAGATCGACACATGGATACGCACCCGCCATTGCAAGCGTGTAGCTGGGTCTGAGGAGACATCAGACACCACCGGAACCAATTAAGTGCAAGTAGTGATTCAAAGCCTCATACGAATATGGGCCTGCTCCAGCTCATACTTTTAGCAAACACCCTGGTAGGACTATTCGTAAGGGCTTTGCGTGGACCCAACCCTACCATGGCTTTAACGAATGTGACGTGTGAACAAGGGCTGTGTACGGGGCATACCAGAGCAAGTGTTGAAAGCACCGCAAAGGTGTGTTTCGGGTAGATAGTGAGGAAAGACCTGGTGTTTCCTAAACATTTTCTGATGTATAGTTATTCTGGCTCTTTTTTTTTAATGTTGCTGTAGTTGTCCTTGTTGTCATTAAATGACAAAAATGGGAAAATGGAATGGAAAATTATCCACTTACTGAGAAATTTGACAGAGAATGCTTTTCTTTAAATCAATGCTGTACTGAGCTTTGTAAACGATGTTTAGATGAAGGTTTGCAGTTAGCTGATCTTTGTTTGGATTCTGAAAACATTCAACTTGGCCTTGCAATAGTCGAACTCTGTGAAAACTGTTATGTCGAGGACCAGGGGATGAGAGGATAACAACTTGAGTTTCCCCAGTCTTTGCCCTTGAGAGTGTGATAAGGAACGCTATAAGGCAGGCATCTGTATAATGTTTTAGTATTCCTTGCATTGAGGCATCTGACTTAGTGTAATGAGTCAAAATCCTGCAGGATTTTTAATAAAAAAGAGGATAACAACTTGAGTTTCCCCAGTCTTTGCCCTTGAGAGTGTGATAAGGAACGCTATAAGGCAGGCATCTGTATAATGTTTTAGTATTCCTTGCATTGAGGCATCTGACTTAGTGTAATGAGTCAAAATCCTGCAGGATTTTTAATAAAAA
>NC_057725.1:25474757-25517727 GCF_004010195.1 Chiloscyllium plagiosum | reverse complement strand
GATTTCTAGAGGCTTCTAGGAGTTTCTGCCTCTCCCTGTAGCTCTGCAGCCGGCACAGGACCGGGCGTGGGCGCTGGTTCGAGCCGGGCCCGCGTATTGCTACCCGGTAGGCCCATTCCACCCTTACCTGGCCTGGTCCAGCTTGCAGATTTAAAAGTTGTGGCAGCCACTGCTCCAGGAATGCTGTAAGCTGGCCTTCCTCTTCCTGTTCGTGAAGGCCCAGCAAACGAATATTTTTTCGACGTCCTCGATTATCGAGGTCGTCATTATGATTTTCCAAGGTCCGGACTCGCTGCTCGAGAGTCCGGACTTGATCCACGGCCGATTGAGCGGTTGTCTCTGAGGTCGCGGCCTTTAGCTCCGCCTCTCCGACTCGGCGTTGAATTTCTTCAATTTCATGGTCGTGCTTCTGCAGCGCGGCCGAGAGCGACTCCCAACGATTTCTGGATTCGACGATAAAGGCATCGATCTTCGAGTCAAGCTTGGAAAGCATTTCTGCAAGACTTGCTACTGTAGGTAAGTTCCTCGGGGCGGCTGTGGACGCCTCTGCTGCAGCTGTAGAGTGTGGGGGAGGGGTTCCTGCTTGCTGAGAGCTGCGGGCTCCCTTCCCTTTAGTCATTTTAACTTAGGATTAAGTTGCTTAAATGTAATATTACACAACTAATTGAGTTACTAAACTATTATAAATGATTTATAAATGATTTGGTGAGCTTGGTAGGGGGTAGGTGACCCACTGTGCCCAAGTCTTGGGAGGAGCACTATAGACTCAGTCTTACTGGGTCGCCGCCATCTTGAATCCGGAGGCTGAGAGTTTACCAGGCCCAGTCAGTTAAGTCCCAGCAAGGGGATTGAGAAATGGGGTTGTTGGAAAGAGTGGTGAAAGTCTTTCAGAGGATGTGGTCCTTGTCAATAGGGTCCTCCATTGAGCACAAGGGACCTCCCCTAAATTTGCCTCTTAATGAACTCAATTAGTTTCTGATGTGAAGCTACCTTTGACCTGACTTAGTCAGGGTAAGTTGGAAATGATTCACTAAGAACTCCACCAAGTTGTGAGATCAGGTAAGTAGACACAGATTGGTCAGAGTATTATAATGGAAATTGGCAGGTTCCATGACACCTTTGTTCCCAATGAAAAAAAAGTGCAAGTAATGTACAAATTCCTAAATAAAACAGAGTCCTGCCAGTTATGTGGAATGAAGGAAAGATGGACCATGTCAAACAAGACATCCTGGTAACCTTTTGCAGTGGACAACATGCTGATTGTGCGTAACCAGTTCATGATTGCCTCACAACAGTATAACTACCATTAGATATGATTCTGCAATTAGAAACCATTTATTAAATGATCTGGACTGAGGTAAGGAAACCAATTCAAGATCATCAGTTGGGCTTGCACTGGGCTACATTAGCGTGAGCCAGAAGCTGCACACATGAATACACAGGACTGTGTTGTATGTAGGCAAAAGGAATGCATAAATGCATTATTTAACTTTTTTTAAAGGGAAATAGAAAGGGTCATAGTGACTGCTGATCTCTGCTGCATTTGACAACACCCTGCCCAATCAGAGTCTGATTGTCCAGTCTGAGATCTTTTGGCAATTAACTTTCTGGCCGCATCTTCATACCAATGATAGCCCAGCAATCAGCACTCTCTTATGATGTTATACATAATAGTGGAGAAAGTGAGGGCTGCAGATGCTGGAAATCAGAGTCAAAGAGTGTGATGCTGGAAAAACACAGCTGATCAGGCAGCATCCGAGGAGCAGGAGAATTCCTGATGAAGGGCTTGTGCCCGAAATGTCGATTCTCCTGTACCTTGGATGCTATACATAATAGTGTCCCATTTCTCGAGTCTGCTTCTTGTGTCCCAGTCGCAATGAGTGCAAGATGAAAAGTTTTGGCTTCACTTATAAATGTTGAAATTCTCTACTGTCAAACAATTGAAAATCAAATCACTTTCTTCTTCTGCTGAGAAACAATCTCATTCTGTAGAAACAGGTGCAGACCATTCTGCCCTTTGAGACTGCCCCACCATCCAATACGATCATAGCCAACTCCAACATAGTAACCTTTCTCCCACTTAATCCATTTAGCCCTTAAAACTATAGACATATTGAGGACTGAACACTGAAGGTCTCCACCAGATAATCCAGACATGTAAAACAGACCATAAGAATTTTCTAAAACCTGCTCTGTCACACTTCTTTTAGTGGCAAGGACCTCATTAAATCTGTCATCCACTCCGTTTGTCTGCAGAAGCATTCTTGCAGTAATCAATCGAGACCACATGGGATATTTTAATCAGCAATCTATCATCAGATGCAGGATTTCAAATCACAGAAGCCAGCGTGATAAATTTTCTCATGAAGCATCTTAGATAGCTGACAATGATGTTTCAGAATATATAATTGCCATTCCACACTGGCTGAGCATTAGTAAAATGATTCCTATTCATAATAAGGACTTTTCTATTCATCACATTGCAGGGATTTTGACCACATGTATTCCAGTGTTCTGCCAATTGTTTCTTGTGCTGATGTAAGCTTACCTAACTGGAGGACTCAATAGCTCCTGCTCTGTACTGGGATTCAAAAGTAAGGCGACGAATAGCAGAGCTCTTGTGAGTAGAACATCCATAACCGTCCTGGTGAGGAGCTGACTGACTAATGTGATTACGTGCCAAATGAAAGGATCTAATATCAAAGATCTTGATTTGTCCAGAAAATTCTGATCTCCTCCATGAAGTGGGCTGCAGGACTTCACCACATTTCTCAATAACTGCAAGAGAGTGTACAGAGGAAATGTAATTGAGAATGACTATAAAGTGCTGATGATTGGTAAATCAAAAGCAGGCCTTCCGAGTTATGAATGGCAATGGAAATAATTTTTTTTCTGATTTGTCACAATTAACAAGCACGAATCCAATCTTTTCTGTGTTCTCAATCTTGCTCTTTATTGAATAACATCTGATATATTAAAAAGGACAGTGCATTTCAATATTCCTTATGGCTTGTAACAATATTCTGGGACACCCTGAGGTGACAAATCCAGCCCTTCTTCCGTCGTCAAATTGGAAAACCAATGATTCGTATTTAACATTAGAAACTTAATCCTTGGTTGAATCTCTAAGGTATCTTAGAAAATAACAAGCAATCAAAGTAATGATAATTGTTAATAGCTGAATCCCACTGCACCCAACCCTTCTGCACCACTAATCTACTGTGGGTACCTCAAAGGTATTTTCTTGCAGATCCTACAGCCCCTTATAGGTATTTCATTCAACCTGCTCAGACATGTCATGACACATCTCTAGAGTAGGGGGCACTTGAACCCAGATCTTCTGGTCGAAAACACCTGGTCCTTATATACTAGTGCTGATTGTTTAGAATTAGTGTGGAGCAGAGATTGGGAGATACAGGTAAAAGGGGTTTGAGTGCCTCTTGAATTTATTTACATAGTACAGAAAGAGACTCTTAACAGTCCTGAAAAGGAACTGGCAAAATCTTTGGAGAACATTTAGGGATGTACTGAAGTGTTAGAGAATTGGTAGTCTGCAGTTTGCCAGTGGATTTGAAACACTAACTTCAAATTCGCTCTACTCACTGCTCCATACTCATATTAGTAATTTCACTTCAAAAGGTCAAATGGCTCATTTCATGTATTAATAAAAACTAATTGCCTCACATTACCACCACTGGTAATGCCAGTGTGGCAGCGATGGTCAATGCAGCAGTAGTTTATTGACTGTAAATCAATGGATTTACCACCAAGAATCAGCTCAACCCAGAATCCAAGAAAAAATCAGGGAATAAGGTTAATAGAAAATCAGAAATTTAAGATCTGGATGCTATTGAAGGTAATAAATGTAGCTGGGTGATAAGTCGTGTGTGAATTTCATAGTCTAAGTATAATTTAACACAAAACAAAAATGGTTTTATGTACTGAAATGTGGGTCTCCACAGTGGAGGTAACTGCATGAAAGGATTACATTAACATGAAGACTAGGATCGGAATAAAACCATTTGAGCTTTTGAGCATTGATACATAGCTGACCTTCTATCTCAACTTCACTCTTAAAACCTATCCCCAAATCTATCGATTTTCTTCAGGGTCCAAAATCTATCAATCTCAGACTTGAATGTACTCAACAACTGAACATCCACAGTCATCTCAGGTACAGAATTCTAAATTAACAAACCACTGAAGTGAGAAAAGTTTCCCCTTATCTTCAACAAAATGATCTCTAGTCCAGAGTCTATGTCCCGAGTAAGAGATTCTTCAGCCAGGAGTGATAACCTCTCAGTCTCTATCCTGAGCACAGTATGCAATTTAGTCTACAATATGTAGAAAGTAATGATTGGATCAAGAAAGCCCAGATAAATACATCTAGCTTTCTTTTTGGAGAAGGATGTTTTCTTTATAATTCAAATATGATAACATCAATTGGAACCAAAATAATCACTAAGATGCACTTTCCATGGAGTGAGAGGAATGTTCAGTCAAATCTAGAAGTTGCACTACTAAATCAAGGTGTCTATTTTCTCCCTTCCCCCTCAAAGATGCAGCTAAGTCACGTTTAAATGCAGTTCAATGTGACAGGTATCTTTCTTTACCTCATGTGTCAGTCTAGATGTCATAAGCATACAGCAGCAGGCCATTTGTTCCTGGAGGTACCACCAGAATCTTAAAATTCTTATCCTTGTGACAAATTTCCTCTATTACTCTCCATATTCTACCTACATAATCTCCTCTGAACTCACAAATATTTGGGATCTCTCTACTCTTCTGTAATTCTGACCCCAATTTTAATTGCTCCCCCATTGGTAGCCTTCCTTCAACTGTCCGAGCCCTCATGATAGGATTCCTCCCCGAAAACTCCCCAACTCTGGAGGTATCTTTCCCTCTTTAGGTACTATATGAATGTTACTTCTGATGATTGAAAAGGATCTATCTTTGGATTCCTCCAATTTTTGTATACTTGCTGCCCTCTTATCTAGGAATGATCCATGGTTTTTCAGTTGGATACTGACAATGCCCAGCTTGAACTCATCACCATTAATCTGTCTACAAAATCAAACAAGAAACAGGAATAGGTGTTTTAGTTCCTCATGGCTCATCCAATTGAATCTCAAATCCACATTCACAATTATCTCAGATCACTTATCATACCCTTGATTCCTCCAATGTCATTAAATTGTCAGATTGCTGATTAGACTGGATGAACTGATAATGAAAAGCTTGAAGCCAATCTGTTCAAGCTTTAAACTTGGGTCCTAAGCTGTCAATTACACCTCTCTCATTGGTAACCATCTGAGACTATTTGCAAACTTGATGTCATGTTTAACTTAGAGAGGAGTTTCCAATCAAATCACAGCATCGTTTAGGCCACATAATTCTACTTTCATAACGTACATGCCTTTTCCCTTGTCTCAATTCATCTGGTTCTGAAACCTTCAAATGTGCCTCAGTACCATTTCTTGTTGGGCTGAATGGTCTGTTTCTACACAGTAGGGGTTCTATGATCTACCTCAAGATTTGATTATTCCATTGCTCTCCTGGCTGGTACGTAAACTTGATGTCATCCAAAATGTAGTTATGCCTGTCCTTACTTCCACCCAATCCAATTCACCTATCATTCCTGTGAAGCTGATTTACATTGGTTCAGTCAAGCAGTGCCTTGGTTTTTTAAATTCCATCTCTATTGTCAAATCCCCATTTTACATCTCACAAACAACTCTAATCCCATGGTACTCCAAGGTATCTTTACTGCTCCAATTCTGCTCTCTCGAGCATGCAAATTTTAGTTGTTCCAACATTGGTAACCATGCCTTCGGCTGTTTGGACCCTAACCTCTCAAGATCCGCACCCTTTATCTCTTTGACTCTCGACTTCACTTTCTTCCCTTTATGATACTCTATAAAACATTCCTTTTGATGATGCTTTGGCATCCATCCTATGTTTGCATTATGTGGCTCGATGTTTAATTTTTGCTTCTAACCCTCTTACTTAAGTGCCTAAGGAGATTTATTGCATTAAAGTATATAACTAAGTATGTAATTACGATCAGCCAATGTCAGTATTCTTCCAACAGGGATCATTAGAATATAACTGGGAGCAATAATACTGGGAGGAGAAAGTGAGGTCTGCAGATGCTGGAGATCAAAGTTGAAACTTTATTGCTGGAACAGCACAGCAGGTCAGGCAGCATCCAGGGAACAGGAGATTCGACGTTTCGGGCACAGGCCCTTCTTCAGGAGGGCCTGAAGAAGGGCCTGTGCCCGAAACGTCGAATCTCCTGTTCCCTGGATGCTGCCTGACCTGCTGTGCTGTTCCAGCAATAAAGTTTCAACAGCAATAATACTGGCCAGATTAAGATCTCTTAAGGATATGAAGTAGAATTTTGTGTTACTCCTAGAAATGGGAAGCAAGGTGGGTAGGGGAACCTAATTGTGTGGTTGGAAAATCAAAAATCAGCTTCCCAGTGATGGGGTGAAATTATGGTACTAAGTTCTTGAATATTTAATGGCAGTTGGAGCTGCCTGCTGACAAGGATCAGTAACCCAGATGAGGAGAAACGACTTTACCCAGAGAGATTTTAGAATTTGGACACTGCCTGGGAGACTGGTGGAGACTGGTTTGGTAGAATGTTTCAAAAGGGAGCTGAATATATATTTGAAAGTGATGAATTTAGATGGTGTCAGAAATAGGGCTAGAGAATGAGACCAGCTGGGTAGCTCTTTTGGGAGCCAGTACACACACAGGTCCAATGACTTCCTTCTGTAATGTGAAATTCTACAATTCTATGATATGTATGAACCCTTAGCAACACATTTTCATATCATGGCATGCTCATTAAAAGGCCAGCTCACCAGATTTAAACGTATCTTTTCATTTAAGTAATTCACTAACATGAAATGCATGCTCTCAGATTCACAAGTCTATAAAAAGGGAATGCAGCAGGCAAAACAATCTTCTTCCTGCATTTGGAGTGAGTAGGAACAGCTCTTCCCTCAATGGTGAGCACTATTCAGTCACTGGAAGAGATGATTGATTGAGATGGAAGTTAAAGGGGAAAAGTACATGTTTGAGCAAGGGACGGAGTGAGCAAGGGAGAGGGGAGCAAGGAGAGGATGCAGGGACATGTAGAGGAGGGAAGAAACTCAGATCATGTACATAAGGGAATGTGGTAAAATGCAAGGTGCAGAGTCACAGGCAGTTTTCAGAAGGTGGATTATGGAAATTAACAAAAGCAGTGGGGTGGCTAATGGAAGTATTCAAGGTCAGAGTGAGCTTTGGGACAGTCACTGGTGGAGGCTGAGAGGAAGAGAGTTGGCATGTGTAGGTGCTGGTTATAGATTCCAAGATAAGGGATTGTTTTTTTGGATGAGTTAAGGTTGATGGGGGAGGGGTTACCAGTAATGGGTAGGAGGTAGGGAGCAGGTCTGGAATTGGACGAGCGTCATTTGCTCGAAGTCTTGCAAATGTAGCTGCTCTGAAAGTGCAAACACTCTAAGAGGGAGGCAGGTATTTTGGGTGGATGGAAATGGCTGATTATGGAGAAGAATATGCCAAAGCCCTGGAATCAACAGTAACAGTAGGAAGGTCAAGGATGATAGAAGGAGTGGAGAGGATTGTGGATGGCCGGGTGAGAGTAACAGGAATGATGTACCACTGGGCCACAGGTAAACCTGATTACTACTGAAAGTAATAAGAAAATTAGCCAAAGGAATTCAAGGCAAGGGTGATAGAGGGAGGATCAGGGGTGATAGACAGAGGGTTCATAGTGAATGAGGGAGGGTACATAGTCATGGATTCCAGTTTCAAGGTCACTGTTTGAATGCCCATGCACATGTCTGCATCATAAAGATTACTGCAAGAAGACACAATGGCTTACATGAACCCAGTTCTTTTGCTAGCTCTGGTTCAGCTGTAGAAGATCCAGCAGATAATGGCTGAGAGACTGATACAGCAATAGACAGAACAGCAGCAGGGGATCTCAGGGGGATGGGCAACTAAAGATGGGCAGGTCACCCAGTTTCCTGGAGTTGTAAGTGTCACTGAGGTATTGAATTTCTGGTGACCAATACCCATTTTGGAAAAGCAATGAATTGTTTGATACACCAGGTAGCTGAGCTGTGGCATTCTAAGTCACTGCTGGATTTCCATAGTGCAAGGGGTAATGAATTGCACATACATGATGTTGAAACCCCCTAGGAATGGCCAGCAGCCTCATGACCCAAAAGAGCTCTCAGTATGTAGCTGATCTGTGATCACAAGATCTAAATCCTGTAAGTGTGTGCTCATTCCCAGGAAGCTTTCGAGATTCTTACAGCTTCACCCACTCGCCAGCTGTGCTTCTCAGTACAAGTCACTGTGCTGGTGCTGGCAGGACTGCAACAGGACCTTCAGGCCATTCTACTCTCCTGCAAGCTCTGATATCCGTAAGGAAAAATGCTACAGGCCAATGGCATGAGCAAGCCCAAATACATGCTGTCTTGGAAACTACATGCACTTGTGATCTTTGAGAAAGTCACACAAGTCTCACTGATGCTCACTCCAAATCCTGGCAATGCCTCAAAAAAAAAATTTTTGTTTTTTTTTTTCTTTTTTTCTTTTCACAAGGTGCATGAATCTTTATTCAAATTTCCACCACCAGGAAGAAAGGAAACACCTGAGTGGTCAGTGACAAGTAGTGTCCTTCACATCAAAGGGCAATGCTGTGTCATCAAACAGTGAAGGGGAGGGCAGGGATCAATTCAAAATAGAGTTGGAGGGGGAAATAATGCATTCCACTCCCTGCGGCGCCCATCTCTCCCTGAACAACTCCAGGGTGCTCCTTTTCCAGAGACACTCAGGGGAAAAAAATGACACTATTATGTGGACATGTGCAATCTATGCAACAATGGGCACTATTTAGAATGCAGCCTGTGAGAGATGATAGACAGGACAACCTGAACCTGCTGGGTTACCAGATTGGTTTCAAATCCTTTACAAGTGATACATAAGTTTTAAAGCTGCACATGTTAGGATGCTCAGTGATGCAACTAATTATGAAGCTACCCAATAAATGTTTCATCCATACACCAACATCACCCAACACAGATCAAGCACAAAGTCCAAGCCCTTAAATAAAGAACCATTGCAACAATGGGGTGGCATGGTGGCACAGTGGTTAGCACTGCTACCTCACAGTGCCAGAGACCTGGGTTCAATTCCCACCTTAGGCGACTGTCTGTGTGGAGTTTGCACGTTCTCCCTGTGTCTGCGTGGGTTTCCTCCGGGTGCTCCGGTTTCCTCCCACAGTCCAAAAATATGCGCGTTAGGTGAATTGGCCATGCTAAATTGTCCATAGTGTTAGGTGTAGGGGAATCGGTCTGAGTGGGCTGCGCTTTGGCGGGACAGTGTGGACTTGTTGGGCCGTAGGGCCTGTTTCCACTCTGTAAGTAAGTAATCTAATGAACAACACAATGACCATTCGACGCTCATGAACACAGTTTTCAAAATCATACATTTACACAACTTGCATCTATATAATAGCACCTTTGTCCATTACAATTTTAAAATCTTTCAAATCCTAAGATGTTGCCTAGATGCAGCCCCTACTTCCAAAGCGAAGGTGGAAGCAGCTCACTGACTGGTATGTCCTGTTGTTCGAGATGTCTTTGGTGGCTGTCTTCTGATGGCCTGAGGCTGAGAATTCTTTAGCCTGCAGAGACATTCCTGCAGAAGTTCTGATACATCCTTTTTGGTCTCATCTGCTGGGGACAATGATGTCACTGGCAGAGGTGGCACATCTTTGGAGTGCCCTAAGATGGCACCCTTGGTTTCTTTCCTGGAACTGTCCTCCCATCAGCACGTAATGGCCCCCAACTGCCTCCTTTAGGAGAAGGAACAATTGGAGGAAGGCCAAGAGGCTTCACCTATTTCATCTTGTCACTGCCCCACTGCACCCAAGGAGGATGCAATAGAATAGAGTTCCCAGCATGTATCCAGCTGCCACTGTATGTTCTGCAGACCTAATTCTCCACAGTGAGCATCATTCTTTTCACAGAGGTCGCCAGGAGTTCCCATGCCACAGATTTGACATTCTTCATCTTTCACTAAACTCTATGCATCAGGCATCTCCTGCTTAGATATACTCCTGCCTCTCTCTGTACTCCAGTCAGGTCTCTTATGGTGGATTCCAGAAGTTCATGATTGGTCCAGGGCTCAGCAGGTGCCTAAGTCCTCCGACTGTCAGAGACCATGGTCAACGCATCCTCCATCAGCTCTGGCCACATGTCTGTGGTGTGCTCACCAGATGGTGACCCTGGAGCCTAATCTAGAATGTACATTTACCAAGCTGACTGTCTCAGTGCTGGGGCAAGGTGCAGGGAAAATGCTACAATGATGCTCCTTCTGAATCCTTTGTGTCGTCATCCTCAGGGATGGAACTGTGTGAAGACTACCTACTCTTTTTCCTCTTCAACTTGCTTCAAGATCTGCAGCGAAGAATGTATGGAATTAGCTCACGGTTGTGCACGATTCCTTTTCACATCAGTGTTTTGAGGGCTACATGTATATGTCCAGTTGAACAATAGACTGGAGACATCCTCACTAGAAGGCTTTGAATTTCCATCTATACACAATCCTTTTTGCCCAGCTCCGAGGCTCCCCTTCAGTGACAATCAATATTCACATGTCAGGCCACAGCTATTCATCTTAGGGCACTCTGTCCGCTTCCGAGCTCTTTCCTCCTCCAGGCAGTCACAGTAATTGGTTCATTTCTGAGTGGCGATTCAGGTTATCTGATGGGAGGGAGGATCCGAAAGTTATGCTGCAAACTCAAACTATCCTCTGGTACTGTCAGTCTAATGCTGTCGCCTTGCATGGAATGGATGTGAGTGCCTTTTGGGAATATCCTTGAAATATGGCGCCTGGACCATTGACCCTGCGAGGTGATGGAGGATTTGGATTTTGATTTTCTGCCTGCCAACATCACATGGTTTGCTGAGCTCCTTAGCCATGTGTAGCTAATCGACTGGCCTCCACATGGCTTGCTGTCCCACCCATGAGGAGAAATGCTGCCAACAACAACTTCAGTGACTGGTTCATTCCACCCATTAATTGCTTCCTTCCTACCCCATTCTCAGCTCATAGTTAAAGTTGAAGATGAGGACTATCTGCATGAGTCAAAGTGTGCCACGATGTGTCGAAGATTACTCTATCCCATACCAGTCACCTGGGACCATGAGGGATGAAGTAAGGAATGTAGATACTGGAGAGTCAGAGTCGAAAAGTGTGGCATTAGAAAAACACAGCAGGTCAGGCGCATCCGATGAGCAGGAGAGTTGATGTTTCAGGCAAAAGCCCTTCATCAGGACTGTGGGGTTAGTGGGGAAGGGGCCTGAGAGATAATTAAGAGGGTGGCGATGGAGCTGGGGGGAGGGTAGCTGGGAAGGCGATAAGTAGATGCAGGTGGGATGTGATTATGATAGGTCGGTGGGATGGGTGGAGTGGATAGGTGGGAAGGGAGATGGACAGGTAGGACTGGCCAAGAGGGAGGTACCAAGCTGGAGGGTTGGATCTGGGATGAGATGAGGGGGAGGGGAGATAAGGAAACTGTTGAAGTTGATGTTGATGCCGTGCAGTTGAAGGGTCCCAAGGCGGAAGGTGAGGCGGTCTTCCTCCAGTATTGGGAGGAATGAGGAGCATGAGGCAAGTAACTTGCACAACTCCCAGAATGTATTATCATTTCCTGATGTTGACTCTGGCTCAGAGCTGGTGGAAATGAGCAGCAAAGCATAAGGCAGGAGTGGAGGCTTGGGGACTGGGATGGGATGTATGTGGTTGGAGGGGTCACACCATTGGCAAAGTCCTAGAAAAGGCATTCTTAGTGAGGCAAGTGAAGATAGGTGGGACAGAGTATCAGAATGATTACAGTGAGGAAATCAAAACTGTGGCAGAGAAAGATACAAAGTGTCTTTGTCTTGTTTAGGAGAGTCACTCTCTGCTCTTTCTGTTCTGTAAGGATTCAGCAGAAGACTACCTGTAATTCTTTTCCCAATTTATCTTCAGCTCTTTCAGCTATGATTCTTGTCACCTGGCAGCAGTGATTTCCATGTCAACTTCCTGAATGAGGAACTGAAAGTGGCACCAAGGAAGTGGTGAAATCAAAAGGCTTCATTCTGTCACATCAAGTACAATTCCTGGGGGATGGGTGGTATTCTTGTTTCATTTCCCATCTTAGGCCGATACCATGGCAACTCAGCAAGGAGGCTTCATGAGCATAGCATAATCCCCAGCCCATCTTAACTTGCCTTCACCCGCACAATTCCCATGAAACGATAGAGATGAGGTTCGATGCGGATTTATTCCTGGCAATTTCCTGTCATGACATCCTACTTCCAAATGTCGGAATCAACAACCTCTCCTATCACGTCTCCAGTATCTTACAAACTGAAAGTCAAAATCTGCACTGAGAAATTGAAGAAAACACACTTTGTAAGAAACACCCAGTGTTCACTGATTTTCCCACAAGCGTTTGCTTGCAGCTGTGTTCTCAAAATTAGCCTTTAATTTTCTGAGAGTCCTGGGCAATTCTTGAATTTTGAAAAATGTGTTGCTGGAAAAGCACAGCAGGTCAGGCAGCATCCAAGGAGCAGGAGAATCGACGTTTCGGGCATAAGCCCTTCTTCAGGAATTCTTGAATGTTGGCAGCCTTAATGGTATATTAAAAAATACCCACTTAATCTATAAACAGATCAATTCTCTCGCTCCCTGGTGTGTAATAACTAAATGCTTTCTGAATCTTTGACCACCCTTGTGTCTCTGACCCTATTTGTCTAAAACAGTAAATGTAGTTTTCAAAGCACGTTACTTGAAGATTTCCTCACAAATCCACAAACAATAAAAGTTCCTCAGGCTTAAGTGGTGCAATTATTTTTTTTAAAAATCGTTCTGGAATGTAGAGATCTAAGGATACATGTGCACAAATCTTTGGCAGTGGCAGGTCAAGTTGATAGGGCTGTTTAAAAAAAAGCACATGGGAGCCTTGACTTTGTAAATAGAGTCATAGACTACAAAAGGAAGGAAGTTATACTAAACCTTGAGGTCACTAATTAGGCATTAGCTGGAGTATTCTATTAAATGCTGGAGACTACACTTCAGAAGATGTTGCATAAGATGCTTACTAAATTGCTACTGAATTTAAGGTACTTTGGTTCTCGGGAATGATTGAAGAAGTTGTAATTTGTTACCTTTAATGCAGAGATGGGTTAAGGACAAACTTGAATAGAGGTATTCAAAATTATACAGGATTGAGTGTGGAAGAACAAATTGTTTCACTGGCAGGAGATTGTTAGTAACCAGAATACACAGATGTGAGATCATTGACAAAAGAACCCAGGGTGGAAATCAGGAGATTTTTTTTAAACAATGAGTTATTATCTGGAAGGTGCTGTCTGATACAAGCTGTCCTTCCATAGCTTTCAAAATAATTGGATAATTACTAGAGAACAGGAGACATTTCCAGGTTCTCATGAGGAGTCACCAGATTCAAAAGAACAAAAGAGAACTACAGCATAGGAACAGGCCCTTCAGCCCTTCAAGCCTGTGCTGTTCATCGTGCTCTAATTAAATTTTAAAAAACTTCTTCCCCCATTCGGTCCATATCCCTCTATTCCCTCCCTTTTCATGTAATCATCCAGATGCCGCTTAAATGTTGCCAATGTGCCTGCTTCCAACACCTCTCCTGCCAGTGTTCCATCCTCCTCCCACTCACTGAGTGAAAATCCTCCCTTGCATGTCTCCCTTAAACCTTCCCCCTCTCACCTTGAACCTGGGCTTCCTTATAAGTGAAACTTCAACGCTGGGGTAAAGCCTCTAAATATCCACCCTAAATATGCCTCTCGTAAATTTGTAGACCTCTATTAGGTCTCCTCTCAGCTACTGTCTTTCCAGTAAAAACAATCCTAGTCTTTTTAACCGCTCCTCATAGCCAATGCCCTCGAGATCAGGCAACATTCTGGTGAACCTTCTCTGCACTCTCTCCAAAGCTTCCACATCCTTCTGGTAATGTGGTGATGAAAACTGCACACAGTACTCCAAATGTAGCCTAACAAGAGTTTTATTAAGCTGCAACATGATTTGCTAACTCTTTTCTCCATGCCCTGGCAGATTCAAAACATTAACTCTGCTTTCCCCCACAGACTGTGCACAGAGTATGATAGAATCCCTACAATGTGGAAAAAGGTCATTTGGCCCAATAAGTCCACACTGACCCTCTGAAGAGTAACCCACCCAGACCCATTCCCAACTACTCTACATTTACCCCTCACTAATGCACCTAACCCACACATCCCTGAACACCATGGGCTAACCAGCATGGTCAATTCACCTGACCTGCACATCTTTGAATTGTGGGAGGAAATCAGAGCACCCATAGGAAACCCACACAGACACGGGGAGAATGTGCAAACTCCACACAGACAGTCATCTGAGGCTGGAATCAAACCCTTGCAGCAGTATTAACCACTGAGCCACCATGCCACCCATAATCCAATCCTTCCTTGTCACCTCTACCATGTAATAGCTATTGCCCAGAATGGTGAATTTGCAAAAGTAACCCCTTAAGGAATAACAGTTTAGTTGCAGAACTTTCTTACCTTGTGTAAGAAAGGAAGCAGGGGTTGAGGGATAGGATGGAAAAGTGGAGTTGAGGTCAAAAACCAGCCAAGACTTAATTGAATACAATGTGGAGAAATGTGAGATTATCCTCTTTGGTAGGAAAATCAGAAATACAGACTATATTTCTTAAATGTGATGGACTTTAGTGTTGAAATTCAAAGGGCCTTGCAAGTCTTTTTCATGAATCACTGAAAGTCAGATATAGGCGTTGTAAGCACTGAAGAGGGAAAAATGTTGGGCCTTTATTACGAGAGGATTTAAGCATCAGAGCAAAGATTTCAATACTGCAATTGTAAAGAACATTGATGAGACCACATGTGTGCAGTTTTGGGCTTCTTAACTAAGGAAAGATGTACTTGCCAAAGAGGGAGTGCAACAAACTAATTCCTGGAACGGAGACAGAAAATAGGCTGGGCCTGTGCTAATTTCCGGTTTAGAAGAATGACAGGCGATCTTTTTAAATATGCAAATGTCCTGCGGGGATTGACAGTAGATGCAGCAAGGGTCTTTGCCTCGGATGGCACGCAGTCTCAGAATAAGGTTCGGGCTATTTAGGACTGAAATGAACAAGAATGTTTTCACTTGGAGGGTGCTGAATGTTTTGAATTTTCCCTCTCAGAGGGCTGTGATGACTCAGTCATGGAGTATGTTCAAGACTGAGTTTGATAGACATTTACATATTAAAAACATCAAAGGATAACATAGGGAAATGCTATTGAAGTAGCAGACCAGCCATGACATCATTAATTGGACAAGTAACCTCGAAGGGCTGAATGACCTATTCCTACTCTTGTTTCTGATGTTGTTTTGATGGTGGTGGTGCAAGTTCAGGTGTTCTCCTGTTTCTATTTTGTCTCTCCTCATGCATGGTTTTCAAATTAATGGAAAAGTTCATGGAAACGCAGAGTGTATTGAATGTAGTGCATTGATACTGGGTGAATATTTTAATAAAAAACCTGACAAAACTGGCCGCAAATTCCACTCCTATCATGTTAATTGGAATCAAGTCAGATCATCCTTCCCACAAGAAGGTGTGCAATCCCTGGCACGGGCACAGAAGACCAAAGTATATTTATAAAGGCAATTATTTGATCGTCATAACCTCACCATTAATGGGGTTAAATTACAAGAATAACACTGAACACAGGCCATAATTATCCTAATTATTCTGCCATGCTAGAGAAATGTCGTGAAAAAAGTTTTTTTTAATAGATTAAATTTAAATGACCAGACGTGTTCAGGAATGTGACAATTTCATGCTGTTTGTATTCCTGTCCTTGCTTTTCTTCAAGAAAACGCAAACCATAGTGCCAGCTTGCAGGATTTTTACTCATAAAATATGTTGGTTTGTTTTGTCAAGCTGTTCAGACATCTTATGACACATCTTTGAGGAAGGTGAGACTTGAACCCAGACCTTCTAGCCCAGAAATACTTTGTTATAGTCTAGTGACACTGCCATACAAATGGGATATCATTTCATCAGGGAGTCTTGTTAGATTCATGATCGGGCTGCGACCTTGAATTGGTCTTTAGTCGTTACTGATGGGAGATGAAGGAACAGCTGCTGTCTACATGATTGCTGCACGGAGACGGATCTGAACACAAAAGGGCAAGAGCAGCACACTGAGTTAGCGAGTGCAATAAATTTGCTGTTTTTCTTTTCTCATTAGGGTGGAAGTTTCAGCCTTTAAGGATCCATATACTTGGTTGCAGATTTTTACGGCATTGTAATTGTTATATAAACATAAACCTTTCAAGGCCCTGACAGTGTGAAATGTTATTGCAGGCTGCCTTTTTAAAAGAAAATTAAATAACCCCATGGATGCAGAGTAATGTCACACTCTTGGCATTGTGTGCGATTGTGTGTCAAATTTGCAAAAATAACACTTATAGGGTACGGAATATCCAAGTTTTGAACAACGCGGAAGAAATTCCTTGTTAATAGTTTAAAATAAAAGCGGGGCAGAGTTTGCACTTCAACTGCAATCAAGAACTGGCACTCAATTTCCCTTTGAAATGGTGTTGGTGAGATAACATGTCAATTTACCCAAATGGCAAAATCTATTTACATAACCGACGTAAAATATTTTACTGACCAGTACAGTTTAGGCAGCACAATAGAATATGATCATTATATTTAATTTCTATGCAAGGGCACTAATCTGTTGTAAAGACTATCTTTATTTTTGTAAATAAAGATACCGTATCTTTATACCGTGGGCGGCACGGTGGCACAGTGGTTAGCACTGCTGTCTCACAGCGCTAGAGACCCGGGTTCAATTCCCGCCTCAGGCGACTGACTGTGTGGAGTTTGCACATTCTCCCCGTGTCTGCGTGGATTTCCTCCGGGTGCTCCGATTTCCTCCCACAGTCCAAAGATGTGCAGGGTCAGGTGAATTGGCCATGCTAAATTGCCCGTAGTGTTAGGTAAGGGATAAATGTAGGGGTATGGGTGGGTTGCGCTTCGGCGGGGCGGTGTGGACTTGTTGGGCCGAAGGGCCTGTTTCCACACTGTAAGTAATCTAATCTAACAGCAAGTGTCATGTAAAAATCTATTTGAACAAACAATAATTGCAGATGAATTGGAGCCAAGGAGTTGTGTACAGATGCAGCTGGGCGTCAACAAGAGGTTTATATTTTTAGTCTATATATTAGGGACCAGTTATCAATAACAAAAGTCATTTGCCTGTTAGCAACTGTTAACTTTAAAATGTGTTGTTGGAAAAGCACAGCAGGTCAGGCAGCATCAAAGGAACAGGAGAATCGACGTTTCGGGCATAAGCCCTTCTTCAGGATTCCTGAAGAAGGGCTTATGCCCGAAACGTCGACTCTCCTGTTCCTTTGATGCTGCCTGACCTGCTGCGCTTTTCCAGCAACACCTTTTTAAGCTCTGATCTCCAGCATCAGCAGTCCTCACTTTCTCCCAACAACTGTTAACTGTCAACATTCGTTGTCAGGTAACTGAACACCTCAGGACTGGGAATAAGATAGACAGAGTGTTTTGATCTTCCTCTCAGACTACTCTCAATCATCAGTAAAGTGACGATTGTGATTGTGGTTGTTGGAGGTTGGTCCTTTCAGTTCTAGGAGATCTCTGCAGGAGATCCTCAGGCTAATGTCCTAGGTCAAACCATCTTCAGCCAAACCATCTTCAGCTGTTTCATCATTAGGTCAAAAGTGGGGATGTTCACTGATGACTGCACAATGGCAGTACCATCTGTAACTTCTCAAATACTGAAGCAATTCATGCTCAAATACAACAAGACAATATGCAAGCTTTGGCTGACAAGTGGCAAGTAACATTCACGCCACACAAGTACCATGTAATGCCCATCTCCAACCACAGAGAACCTAATTATCACCCTTTGACATTCATGGCATCACCATCACTAAATTCCGCACTTGCAACATCCTGGGAGTTACCATTGGCCAGGAACTGAAATGCCACTTGATTGGTACCACATTCACAAATATTCATGCCTTCCACCATAGATTCTCAATAGCTGCAATGCGTGCTAGCTACAAGATACACTGCAGAAATTCACCGTGACTACTTCAGCAGCGCCTTCCAAACCCATGACCACTACCATCCAGAAAGAGACAAAAATAGAAATTGCTGGAAAAGCTTGGCAGGTCTGGCAGCATCTGTGGAGAGAGTCAAGTGAGCTTTCTTCAGAACTGTTCTGAAGAAAGATCACTTGACCCAAAATATTGATTCTGACTTCTCTGCACAGATGCTGCCAGACCTGTTGAACTTTTCCAGCAATTTCTACCTTTGTCTGATTTACAGCATCTGCAGTTCTTTCAGTTTTTACTATCTAGAAAGACAAGGGCAGCAGCTACATGTCAACACCACCATCTTCAAGTTCTCCTCCAACCTAATCATCATCCAGATTTGGAAATATATTGCTATCCCTTCAGTGCCATTGGGTCAAACTCCTGGAAGTCATGGGTGTGTCTGCACCAAATGGACTGCAGTAATTTAAGAAGGCAACTCACCACTACCTTCTCAAGGGCAATTAGAGATGGACAATAAATGCTGATCTAAACAATGATGCACGCATCCTGTGAATTAATACAAGCAAAAGAACGGGTGGGGGTTGGCAACTTGTCTTTTCTTTAATCATCTATTTCTTGAACCATGAGCTAACGATAGATTCTTTCCATAACTGAAATTCTGACAGAGCATTGTTGGAGTGGCAATTAATACTTTTCATCTTTACCATACTCCAAACAAAAGTACAAAAGTCTGTCTAGCAACATCGTACTTTTTCTGATTGTTTTTTGTCATTAACTTCCTTTTCTTGTGTTGTTGCTTTAAAAGTAGCAAGTTTGTGGCAGCAGATGACATATTCACCAAAAGAGATAAAGTACTGAGGTGATCGACACCTTTGTGTTTGTTTTCATTTCATTTCTGAAAAGCAGGTTAGAGGAACTGGCCAATATCGGAAAGGAGGCAAGCCCTTATTCATTTGAAAAATGTCTTCTTCAGTTTTTTTTCTGTGTTTATACCAGGGTTGCTTTGTTAGATAGGAGCTGCCTTTTAGTACTAATAAGCTGTGTTCAGCTCGAGCCTTTTTGAGAACAGCATGTAAGCAAATCGTTATTTTCTTTCGAGATTACTATTTGTCAAGGGTTGCAGGACTTTAATCTTGGTTGTAGTTTTAACTATAACTGTAACTCTGAACTTCAGCAGCTGATGCGAATGACTATTAGGAAAAACCACTCTTCACCATTGCTGCTATCAGCTTTTAGTACCAAGTAGTTTTCGCCATTTGCTTTAATCTCACTTGCTAGTGGCATAGTTTCTTGGATCAACTATCGCCATCAGCATGATATGGTCTGCACACTGCCCTATATTTTAATCACTTAATTTTTATCATAGAGGTCAGGTTCTTGCTGTGAGGCGTTATTGAACTTTATTAACAATATAAACTACTTGCTTTGCTACAATATCACAGGCATTTACATAATCTAGGTTGTGTGCTTACTTCTGTTACTGTACATTACATATTCAGAGGAGAAAGTGAGGTCTGCAGATGCTGGAGATCAGAGCTGAAAATGTGTTGCTGAAACAGCGCAGCAGGTCAGGCAGCATCCAGGGAACAGGAGAATCAACGTTTCGGGCATAAGCCCTTCTTCAGGATACTCAGAGCTAACTAACTAAGCATGCAACACTGACTCCATTGCACTGAGAGAGTTACTGAAAGCAAGGTGTCTATCTTTACACTGGACACTGTGATGTCATGTAACTGTCTTAAAGGTACAGTGCCTCTCTGGCCTGAAATCTGTCCAAAATCTCTACAGCGGGGCTTATAAACTATTATCATCAATGTTTACCACCCCATGTTGTTTCGAGTCACCACCGAAACTCATTTCACTCCTTGATTCTCTGAGCTAAGATCTTTTCTTCGACTGTCTTGATCTCATCTTAAATAATCAGAGTACCATAGCTCAAACTCAGTTAATTCCAGCTGTATTATTAATTCATCAGCCTTTTGCAAATTTGTCACAGGTTTAGATATAAAGCTTTTTACCTTTTTTTTCTTTGACATTACACATGACTATTAGCTTTTGTCCCTTTCTGACCTGTTCTGCTTTTTTAAATTCAAACTGCCTGTGTGTTCTTAACTGATCTCCCTTCCTGTCACTCTCTTCTCTCACCTTGATGAGGCAAAAGCTTTACCTACCTATTATCTGATTCAGGAGGACATCGGTCTCAGCCTGTTTAAGTGGTGTCTGTCCCAACAGAACAGCTTCCTCTTTCTCCTATCTGTTGCCAGTGTCCCATCATTCAAAGCCTCTGCCTTGCCTGCCACTCTTCCAGGTATACATCTAATCTCTGCTAATCTTTTTATCCCTATGCCAATTATAAATGGCACAGGAAATAATCTAGCGATTATTAGCCATGCAAATGTTGTATTTTAATTTGGTTTGTAGCTCCTCAAACCTTTTCAGCTGAATATCAGTCTGAATGCTACCTGCATGGTCTAGCTACTTTAATAACTGGGCAGAAGGGGCTAACTGATTTACCCAATGACTCCTGCAGATTCTGATGGGAGCCTAATAGTGTAAGTGGTAATACAATCTAAAATCACTGATGTAAAACAGCTTAATGAGTCAAACCTACCTCCTAGGCATAAACTGAGTGATGGACCCAAGACAGTTCTTTGACGAGGCGTTAAGGTTAAAGGTTAAGGATCTATTGGGTACTCTTGATGAATATTTTTGTCAGGATATTAATGTTTGTCTTTTAACACCATTGTTACACTCTAAATTTACTTCCTATACCTAATATTCTGCACCAGATACCCGATTTTGAAGTGTAATACATTAAGAGATGCAATACATTTTTAAAGAGGAAAGATTAGCCATTGAGAATCTGGAGCCTGCCTTTTAAAGCAGTTACAATGAATAATCTCAACCAGCAACAGTTACCCGGGCTGATCTCTAAGTGTGTGCACTTCAAATTAACAGTTAAAAATCACAAAGCATGACCTCGTTTCCATGCTGTACATTTCTATGACTCTATGACTCTACCCCTAGTAGGACAAGGGCAACAGGTGCAAAGGGAACAGAAGCAACAGCAAGCTCACTTCACTTCCCAACTGACACAGAATCCTCATCTGCACATATAATAGCTGCTCCTCCATAGTCCCTCGGCCAACTTCTAACAGCCCCTGAGCTATCAGCACTGTAGCATTACGTGGACTGCAGCAGTTTGAGAAGAAAATTCACCACTGTCATCTTCAGAGCATTTAGGGACGGGCAATAAATTCTGGGCCTTGCCAGGGATGCCTCTTGTACTGAAGTGCATCTTGTACTGAAGACATGACACACAGTGTTTTGGAAAATCATATCTGCAAACAAAGGAAATGGGAAAATACAGCTGGCTTGAGATTTCACATGAGCAACACCTTGGACTTAATAAAGAGAGAGACAATCCTATTTCAAATGAGTTAAAGCATTTGCTAAACAATGCACAAAGTGTCCATAATAAAACAAGGGAGTTGAAGGAAAGTTGTGCATTGGGAGAAATCAGCAATTACAGAGACATGGGGCTGGACTTTACGCTCTCTCGCTGATGGGTTTGAAAGCAGATCCAATAAGTTCAGGTCTATCATTAAGTGAGTGAACATTAACAGTCTTTACTAGACACAACTAAACTCAAAAGATAGTAAGAGAAGATATTGTCTGAAACCCTGCAGAATTGGGGTCCAGTTTCACGAGATATGACGTCCTTATAGTACATATAATCTTTTATTTGCTTTGGACAAGGAGGAAGGTATTACGGAGAAGCTCAAAGAAAAAGAGAGAGGTAGAGATGATTAGGAAGGAATTTCAGAGCTCCAAGCAAAGGCTCTGAAAACATTATCATCAGTTGTAGAGTGCTGAGAATCAGGAATTAGAATTAGATTTTATTGCCATGTGTACTCAGGTACAGGAGCACAGTGGAAAATGTACAATGTCACCAATTCCGGCGGTATCTTAGCTACAAAGCTACCTCGGCACAAAATCTTAGGTACAAAGTTGAAAAATGAAGAAGCAAAGTTAAAAGTTAAATATTACAGTCCTTCTTAGTATTCGGTAGAAAATTAAAGAAGTAAAGGTAAAAGTTCAACGGTCTTCATTAAGTGCTTGACCATGCTGAGCCCACACTCCCTACAGGGGCCTGATCTCCTCCACTTTGGGCCACTCTCTGGGAGACCTTGGGCTACCAGCTCTCGCTGCCGCAGATGCCAGGGGACCCACCCCCGCATCACCGCCTCACCGCCTCACCACCGCTTTGGGGTCGCTCTTCCCACATTGGGCTCAATCTCCAACCAGCAAATTCCCAATCCCGGCCCCCAGCAGCTGCCAGATTCTGGATCTCTAACCACGAGCAAATTTCTGATCCAGACCCCCAGCTGCTGTCACATTCCGGATCTCTAGCCACCCAGCAAATTCCCGATCCAGGCCCCCAGCTGCTGCCACATTCCGGATCTCTAACCACCAGCAAATTCCTGGTCCCGGCCCCCAGCTTCTGCCAGATTCTGGATTTCTAATCCCCAGCAAATTCATGATTCAGGCCCTCAGTTGCTGCCACACTAGATGTATAGCTGACTGCCAAAGTCCCAATCCAGATCCTCTGAAAAAGGTCACAGCAAAAGGGAAGGACAATGCTAGGAAAATGAGGATGAGATTTTTAAAATTGAGGCACTGTTTAACCATACATGTATATTAGGCAGTAGAGGGTCAATGAAAGAAAGAGCCTGGGCACAAGTCAGAATACAGGCAGTGGAGTTTTGGATGAACTTCAGTTTGTAGAGGGCATCATCCGCTCTAACTGTCAAGACCACAGGTAATAAAGGCATGATGATTATTTCAGCTGCAGATGAGGTGAACCTCATTGCAGAGCACAAATTGTTCAATAACACGCAAGTGGAATTTGGCGCTTTTGGTTATTATGCAGATGTATGTTTAGAAGTTCACCACGGCATATAGTCAGGGTGAAATTCCATTTTGATAAAATAAATATTAATGGAGGAACCACTTGTTCAACCCTCCTGATTCAAAAGAGGCTTTTGGCTTATCAACCGTCTCCTTTCGAAAGATCATGAACAATTTGCAGCTCTTTTCTGGCTCACTGAGAAAGTGCAGAATGCTATTAATCATAACGGAAATGCCAAAAAATGAAGTTCAGTAAAATTTCTCCCAGACCTCCACGGGGAATTAAGTAAATGGCCAGCACATCAATCTAATGTTCCAGCCTTTTATTTAACATTTCGATTTTCACTTCCTTTAGGACTGAAGTGGTAGTATTCCATAAGTCATATGACTATCCATCCCACGTTAATGGCATGGAAAATCCTCAAGTGAGTGGGTCATTTGGGGTGTGAACTGTCATTCTGCCATTTAAAGAGTAAGTCTCCCAATCTCGTGTTACTTCTGTACCTTGACACTAGACTTGCTCCTGTGGCTGCAGGTATTCTGTCGGATTACTGTCTGGAATTAGAATGGTGGCCATCAGGCATGCTTTCAAACAACTACTTCTTTCATTTATTTTTACAGCAAAGTTAAGCGCTTGTGATTAATTACGCTTAAAGCAGGAGGGAATTTAAGAAAATGGTCTCAGGGCCAACATCATAAATCACTAAAAGGTGGGGGTTGCAGAAATTGCATATTTCCTGAAATCTGAGACTACACCTCATTGACACTTGGCTGCAGAGTGCACAATGGGAACGGCTGATATTGCCACACATCCCAGATTGAATCAAACTTAGACTCTCCAGATCATTCACATCTTACAGATGACTCCTGTGTCCACAAATTGCAAGGCGCTGTCAATGTCTGTTGACAGGGAGGTGCAGTGAGGTTGTGGGGTGGGTCAAGTCAGAGGCATTAATGTCAGTGTGAACATTGTAGCAAACAGGATGAATAGTTATTATACTAATAGCTAGAGTGCATCATTAGTGATGTCAGATCACTTGGAACTGGGGCCTAACAGAAGAAGATTGCTGGTAAATTATGCCTCTGTAAAAAAATGTTCATTAGTTTTCACTAGTATGGTTTCAGCTCCTTGTCTGTTAAATGCATTGTGAACCTGGTTGTGATATGTATGCAAGTATCAATCACCTCTCACTTTCCCAGTTGGTAAAGACTTGTTTATGATCTATGTCTAAAGTAGGAATAGCTCCTTTTCCAGTATAAAGTGCGCTCAAAAACTCAAAGTATGGGACTGCTCACGACTAAAGAGATAATATCTTCATCTTTGCGTACCTGAGTGTAGGTCCACAAGGAACAGGAATGCTCCCCCAATCCACATCCAAAGAATGTGGACTGCTGCTTCACTCCCATCCCTAATCCGTGTATCAAAAGCAGGCATTTCTTTATTTCTCGCCCCATGTCTGTAAAGCATCGCCCACTTACCATGATGGGCCTGTAGAAGAAGGCAATGGTGGATGGAGCAAATCCTTAGTCACAATCATCATGGGATTCCTGGATTCATATCAAAACTCTTAGGCAAAACAATCTGCCATCCTTAGAATCTGTCCTACTTGATATGGTCTACATGTGATCCCTGATCCAGAGAAATATGATTGATTGCTATTTCTCTCTGAAATACCCCAGCAAGTCACACAGTTGTAGGAATCTGCTATAAACATAGGAACAGGAGTAGGCCATTCAGTCCTTCAAGCCTATTCTCCTATTCAGTAAGATCATGGCCGATCTGTGGCCAAACTGCATATATGAAAATGTCAAAAAAGCATGAAATGAGATGGACAACCTAGTACTGACTGACAACCTAGTAACATATGTTCCTTGTTTCTACCCTGTGACTGAATCTGTTATTTCGCTCCTCCTGGAAGAACCCTATGCTTGTGTGTTTGCTTACAAGTGGAAGTTTAGGACTTCTGGTTGGATAAATCTCTGAAGGTTTTATCATATTTCTTTATATTTGCAACTGCTTATCTTAATCAACATCCTTTGTTCCCTTTTCCAATATATTTAAAACTAATAAAAAAGAAATTTAAACGTCATGCTTTTAATGCCGTTGTAGCTTTTCTACTGCTTATGGTTGTGTCCAGGAAATTAGTCTTTAATTCCCAGACACTCCATTATAATCCTAGATTGTTGGCAACCCCATAGATGGGCCCTTTCTAAGAGGAGTTACATTTCAGATCTTAATGCGTTACAAGTAGCTAAGTGGTTACCATGATATCATGTATGTCCAAACAACAGCCCAAGAAGTCCAAAGATTTCTGAGATATTTTTCTTCCTATCTGGTTTGGATTTACAAGGAATATTCAATCTAGAATGTTCATCTAATTCACCTTCCACTATCCTGCTCGTTATATGGAACAATGATAGTGGAGATGTTGATTAATCACAGTGATCACTTTCTGTCAGGAATTCTATAATGGAACCATACAAAAAATGAAGAAATCCCTAAGTTTTGGAGAACTTTGGGAGCCATAGATTCAGAGTCACATGGACGCTACATTAGCTCACCACACATCATACTTCTTTTAGAAAATTCATTCATGGATTGAAGATGCTGCTGGCTGGGCCAGCATTTATTGTTCCTCCCTAGTTGCCCTTGAGATGCTGGTGGTGAGCTGCTTTCTTGAATTGCTGCAGTCTATTTGCTGGACGTTGACCCATAAGGCTGTTAATGGGGCTTTTCCAGCATTTTGACCCAGTGAGAGCGAAGGAACAGTGATATATTTTCAAGTCCTATTGGAAAAATGTTGTGAAACTTGAAAGGGTTCAGAAAAGATTTACAAGGATGTTGCCAGGATTGGAGGATTTGAGTTATCAGGAGAGGCTGAACGGGCTGGGGCTGTTTTCCCTGGAGCGTCGGAGGCTGAGGGGTGACCTTATAGAGGTTTACAAAATTATGAGGGGAATGGATAGGGTAAATAGAAAAAGTCTTTTCCCTGGGGTGGTGGAGTCCTGAACTAGAGGGCGTAGGTTTAGGGTGAGAGGGGAAAGATATAAAAGAGACCTGAGGGGCAACGTTTTCACGCAGAGGGTGGTAGTGTATGGAATGAGCTGCCAGAGGAAGTGGTGGAGGCTAGTACAATTGCAACATTTAAGAGGCATTTGGATGGGTATATGAATAGGAAGGATTTGGAGGGATATGGGCCGGGTGCTGGCAGGTGGGACTAGATTGGGTTGGGATATCTGGTCGGCATGGATCGGTCTATGACTGTATGACTCTATAAGTCAGGATGGTAAGTGGCTTGGAGGGGAAGTTACAGGTGGAGGTGTTCCCGTATATCAGCTGCCCTTGTTCTTGTAGATAGTGTAGTTGTAGGTTTGGATGGTGCTGTGTGAGGAACCTCAGTGAATTTCTCTTAACTGGTACACACCACTGCTACTGAATGTCAGTGGTGGAAGAACTGAATGTCATGCCAATCCAAATGGACTGCTTTGTCCTGAAAGTGGAAAGCTTCTTGAATCTTGTTGCAGTTACATTTATCCAGGCAAGTGTCCTGACTTGTGCCTTGTGGACAAAATTTGGGGAATTAGGTGGTAAATTACTCACTGGAGGATTCCTAATCTCTGACTTGCTCTTGAAGCCACGGTATTTATATGGACAACCCATTTCAATTCTGGTCAATGGTAAACTCTGAGATGTTTATCTCAAATTACTCATATCCCGGATCCCAAATGTTATTTTCTTCTGGATTTTTTTCCGGAAAATAAGAATATAAGGAACAGGAGCCTAGATAGACCAGTTAGTCCCTGGAGCCTGCTGTATTATTCAATATGACTATGGCTGATCTACTTCAGCTCTACTTTTCTGCTTGTTCTCCATATTCTTTGATTCCTTGAGATCAAAAACCTGTCTATTCTAATAGGAGCATAGGAAATGGAGTACTCATTCAGCCTGATGAGCTTGGAGTGCAATTTAATACAATCAAGGCTAATCAAGCACCTTTCTACAGATACCTTGTATGTCATTGGCAATCAGAAATCTATTAATCTTTATTTTAAACATACTCAAAGCTTGAGCTTGCACTGGGGTGGAGAATTTTAATGACTGACAAACCTTTGGGTAAAAAGATTTCTGTTCATCTTAGTCATAAATGGCATCCACCTTATTTTTAAATTATGCCATTTGGTTCCTGCCTATCCAACCAGGAGAAATGTCTTCCTTGCATTAGTTTGTAGGTTTCAATGAAATGCCATCTTATTCTTCAAAACTCTAAAGAATACAGGCCCAGTTTGTTCAATATCGCTACAGAGACAGTCCCACCATCCCGAGAACACGTCTAGTGAACTTTCATTGTATTTGCTTTATAGTAATATTACCCTGAGTTGAGGAGGTTAAAGCTGCACACAGTACTTTAAATGCAATCTAACTGAGCTCCTGCACAATTGAAGCATTCCTTCTCTACCGCTGTACTTGAATCCTTTTGCAATGTAGGAGGAGGAGAACTTCTTCAGGGTAGGTATCCTTGGAAGACACTTCACAGTAAGGTTATAATCAACTAGGAGAAAGTGAGGGCAGCATCTGCAGTCCTACCTTGAAGAAGTTCTCCTCCTCCCTCTACAAGGCTTGTCTATCTTTCTTCCCATCTATCTGCTCCACCCTCCTCTTTGACTTAAATCTTACACCCCCACCTTCATCTACATATTGCATTCCCAGCTACCTTGCCCCCAGCCCACCTCCCTCCCATTTATCTCTCAGCCCCCTTGGCCCACAATTCTCAATCCTGATGAAGGGCTTATGTCTGAAACGTTGACTCTCCTGTTCCTCAGATTCTGCCTGACCGGCTGTGCTTTTCCAGCATCACATTCTTCGACTCCTTTTGCAATATAGGTTTATATTAGATTAGATTCCCTACAGTATGGAAACAGCCAAACAAGTCTACACCGACCCTCCTAACAGTAACTCACCCAGACCCGTTTCCTTACCCTATATTTACCCTGACTAATGCACCTAGCAACTTAGCATGACCAATTCACCTGACCTGCACATCTTTGGATTGTGGGAGGAAACCGGAGCACCTGGAGGAAACTTACACAGACACAGGGAGAATGTGTAAACTTCCCACAGACAGTCACCCGAGGCAGGAATCAAACTCGAGTTCCAAGCACTGTAAGGCAGCAGTGCTAACCACTGAGCCACCGTGCTGCCCCTATATGCCATTAGCCTTCCGAATCGTTTGATGTTTCTCCATGTTAGGCTTCAGCATTACGGAAAAGGACACCTAGAAACCTTTGTACATTGACACTTGCCAAACTTTCAACATTTAAGAAATACTTGGCATATCTTATCCTTCTAAGTGGATAATCTCACATTTTTACCACATTATATTCCATCTGCTCAATCACGAAGCCTGTCTAAGACCCCCCTAAAACTACTTCATGTGTTCCCCAACACATGCGATTCCAGCTAGCGTTATACCATCTGCAAATTTTGAAAAATTAAATTTCATCCCTACACCCAAATAATTGATACATAGCAAATGGCTGTGGCTCAAGTACTGATCCTAGTCACTAGGTACAGCTTGTAAACCAGAGAATGACCCCTTTATTGCGCTTTTTAAAAAATGTTAGCCAATCATTAATCCATACCAGTACATTACCTCCTATCCCATGTGCTTTAATTTTGCAAACCAGCCTATTGCGGTTCAATGTAAAATGCCTTCTGAAAATCCATACATCATCAATTTCACTTTATCAATTTTGTTAGTAACATCTTCAAAACTCACCAACAAATTTGACAAACATGATTTTCTGATTTGCAAGTCCATGCTGATTATGCCCAATCAGATCATTATTCTGCAAATATCCATTTATCACATCCATTCCAATGGATTCTAGTATTTTCTCTCGTACTGATGTAAAATTGACCATGTCTGTAGTTTCCTGTTTTCGCTTTAGCGTGGGGTGAAATTTACTGGCTTCCAACCTGTACAAGTATTTCCAGAATCTGTTGAATATTGGATGATGATCCCCAATGCACTGGTTATCTCCATAGTCACCTCTGTCAGCACTCTGGAATGTAGGCTCTCAGCTCTTGGGGACTTATCACCTTTCAGCCTTATTGATTTCTTCAGTTTAATTTTATTACTTATTCTAATTTCCTTCAACTCCTAATTCATCCTCATCACTTGGATCTCTAATTCCGGGAGCATTCTTGTATTTTCCTCAGGGAAAACAGACAAGGAATATTTATTTAGCTTCTCTGTCATTTCTATTATGATTATAAATTCTCCTGACTCTGCTTGTAATGGATTTATATTCCAATTAACCAAATATTTCCTTTTTACATACCTCCAGGAGCTTTCATTGTCCATTTTTATGTGGTTTTGCTAGATCTTCTCCATATTCAATTCTCTATTTTCTCATCAGTTACTTCATCATCCTTTCCTATATTCTAAAAACCTTCTAATCCTCAGATTTACTGCTCTTTCTGGTAACCTTAATAGCCTTTGTCTTTTAATCTTATGCCATTCTCCTGTCTTTGGGCCCCACAATTGGCAGACCTTTTTTGAGTTTTTGCACCTTAAAGGAATGTATAGTTGCTGTAAGTCATTAAATAGATTTTTAAAAGACATATATTGTCACACAGTCATAGAATCATACCACATAGGAATAGGTCCATCGGCCCACTATGTTGATGCCAACCAACAAACACCAAACTACACTAATCCCATTTACCTGTAATTAGTCCATAGCCTACAATGACCTGGCATTTTAAGTACTCATCCGGATGCTTTTTAAATGTTGCAATTAGTCTACGTACAGTCATGCCTTTTAATGCATTTTCTTAATCCACCTCAGCTCATTTGTACTCCATATTCTTGTAATTTCCCTATTTAATATCCTGTTTCAGATTGTTCTGTCTCGCTCCTGAACGTAGTAAAAAATCCTATTATATTGTGGATACACATCCCTGAAGTGTTTTTGCAACAAGGTTATTAATTAGTTTTTTTTACAAAATAATACTAGATCTAAAATAGTCTATCCTCTGGTCAGACCCTCAACATACTGCTCTAGAAACTTGTCCTCCAAACATTTGGTGCTGAATTGATTTACCGAGTCTACATGCGGATTAAAGTCAGCCATGATTACGGTGTTGCCCATGCTATATGCTTCTCTCATCTCCTGATTAGTACCATTCATCACACTACTGCTAATAGTTGTGACCTATAAATAAATTAAGCAAATGTCTGCTGGCCCTTGCTCCACTCAAAAGATACTACACATTGTTTTTCTAAACGTTGATGGACAGATTCTAACTCATATTTTCAGGCAGCTCTACTTCCCTTTCCTTCTATTCTATCCTTCCTAAATGTCCTTGAAGATTCAGTTCCCAGTCCTGGTCACCAGGCAGCCATGTTTCTGTAATGGCAACTAGATCGTATCCATCTATCTTTATTTGTGTCTTTATATCATCTTTGTTGTGAGTGCTGCGTACATTCCGGAATGCTATGCCTAACTTTGTATTTTTAACATCATTCTGCACTCAGTCCTCATTTGTTCTGCCATCTCGTCCCTAGCCACTTTACTACTTCTTGTTACCAATTTTCTTGCAATTTGGGTTATCTCTCATAAACCCCTGATAAACTACTTTAAGCCCAACCTAACACGAGCGAATCTCCCTGCCAGGCTATCAGTTCCGCTCCTGATAAGGCATGCTCTACACAGGTTCCATATGTCCCACCTGCCCCAGAACAGCTCCTGTTACCTCAGAAATCTGATGCACTCTCTCCTATGCCAGTTCTCCAGCCACACATCCAGTCAATCAATCCTGTTCTTATGCTCACTAGACATTTGGAATAATTCTGAGATTACTGCTCTTGAGGCCCTACCTCTTAATTTCCTCCCTAACACCCTGCAATCTGCTCTCAGGCCTTTATCCATCTTCCTACTTAGATTCTGGGTAGTGAGGTAGACTACAATTTCTGGCTGATCCCCTCCCCCAGAAGGATATACTACATTGTGTGACATCTTTGACCTCGGCATAGCGAGGCAACAAATCATCCTGGAGTCATGTTTAATGCCTGTCTAATTCCTTGACTTTGGAATCCCCCATCACTAGTACTCTTTCATTCTTCTTCCACCCTACCTTACAGCAGAGATGCCCATCTTAGATATCTTCAATAAGAGAACATCTACAAATCTCTGAGGCCAATAATTCCAATCCTCTGAGTGAAGACTTTTCTCCTTGGCCCAACCCTACATGATTGCCCATTTATCCTGGAGCAGTGTTCCTGATGGTCTGGGTTCCTTATCTGAATGGCCTGGTTCTGCTCCTATATCGTATGGTTGTATAATCTAAAGAGTTGCCATCAGCACTAGGTTGAGGGCATTAGGGATGTGGACTGGCAGCTTACTTCACATAAGTACAAAGGGTGTAAACTACTGAGTCTTGAAGAAGCTATAGTCAAAGAGTTATTGATAATAGTTCGGTTGGTAATGCTCGGACCTCTAAGATTGTAGCTTCTGGGATCAAATATCATCCCAGGATTTTCATCTGACATTCAAATAACTTATGACTGCGCTGTCTTTCTGATAAGACATCAAACTGAAAGCTCTCCTGTGGAAAAGATCTCATGGCATTAATTTGAAGAGGTCTAATTTGAATAACATGGCAGTTATCACTGGTATCCTGGATAATATTTATTCTTCACTCAGCAGCACTGATTAAACGGATTATTTGATTGTTGTCACGCGACTTTTTATGGAATTTTGCTCTGCATAAATGGCTGCCATTTCCTATATTACAGCAGTGACTACACTTTACAAATGATCTAATTGTAAATTGCTATGACACACCCAATGGTATAAGACGTGCTATAAATGCAAATCGTCTTTTCTTTTACATAGTCTGGTTGACTCTTGCCTAGAGAGAAATTCATTCCAGAATGTAAACTTAAGAATTAAACAATTTTCTTTTGTCCACAAAGGTATCCTTAACAGTCTCATTGGTGAGACTGAGTCTACGAGAGATGGTAGATCAAATGTTCATTCTGTGATCAGGAACTTGATGGCTACTAACTTCTGGATACTGACCACACTCCAGCTTAATATCAGTAACGTGATGCAATTTTCAAAATGTCACAGGAGGGTTTGGCATCAGGCATGGGCAGGAAGCAAGAGCTAAGCACAACAGGATAATTTAAAAGTCTAAAGGCAGCCAAGACTGGGTGTGCCATTGCCTTTGAATATGGATGAGCTGGGTGCATGAAGGCTGTGCTTTCAGACAGCCATTCCCAGGCATCCCACATTTTCCTGATGCTTCCTTTGATCAAGGTTTAGTATCCAGGAATGTGTAGGCTGGTGGATTAGCCATAGTTACAGGGATAGGTAGGTCTGAGTGAGTGTTCTTTGGAGGGTCGGTGCAGACTCGATGGGCTGAATGGCTTCTTTCCGCACTGAAGGGATTCTATGTTTTTATGAAAAAAAGGGCTGTATTAGAGAGGAGAGCTATAACCTTCCCTCCATCTAGAAAAACATCTTCTGATAAACTTGACCAAATAGTAATAACAAGAGAAGGCCCCAGATGCCAGCAAATGTCCAAACATTCCCTCCCCATGAAATTAGGCCTCTTAGCTCTAATGATGTCAACTCTGTGGTGCTGCAGGAACAACTGAACCTCAATTTCCACCTTATACACCATCTATTCACACTGCAGTCATAAGGAGTAATAGTTCTCCATCGGGCTCCCAAAAGCTATCCTTAAACATCTCTCAGATCTTTTGCGTTCCTCGTGCTGTGCGCCATTTGAAAATTGCCGGCTGTTGCTCTCTGTAGAACTTCTGCACTGAACTCAACAAAAAGTTTATTGGACTACAAGGGTTGCCAGGCTCCCACATCCTCTGTTTGCAAATTTTAAAGGAGTCCCCAATTTTCTGGGTCAACTTGAACTCATCTCTGCTGAGACTGCAGGAAAGGAGAAGTAATTGTTTTATTCCCATTGCATGTGTTGAGGAATCTATCCAATCTATTCATGACCTGGAGGAAAGAAAGACATTATAAAGTACTTTACAACCCACTACATGGACAAGAGCAGAAAGTTGGAAACAAATGACCAATTTGCACACAGTGATTGCCCAGAAAAAGCAATTAGATATTTTTAGTAATTTAGTTAAAGCATAAAGATCAGCCAGGACAAAAAAGTAAACTTTACTGCTCTTCTTCAAAATGAAATCTGTTAGATTAAACTGAGACTGAAGACTTGATTTAGCTAGGCATCAGAAAGACAACACCTCTGACAGTACAGTGTTCACTCAATACTGAGCATTACATGCCCATGTCTCTGCACCCTACTATAGTGAATAAAGTTTGCATATAATATTTTTGCACAGGATCTCAGACTTGGGGCGGCACGGTTGCTCAGTGGTTAGCACTGCTGCCTCACAGCACCAGGGTCCCATGTTCAATTCCAGCCTTGGGTTACTGTCTGTGTGGACTTTCAACATTCTCTCCGTGTCTGCATGGGTTTCCTCCGGGTGCTCTGGTTTCCCCCCACAGTCCAAAGATGTGCAGGTCAGGTGAGTTGGTCATGCTAAATCGCTAGTGCCAGGTGTATTAGTCAGAGGGAAATGGGTCTGAGTGGGTTACTCTTCAGAGGGTCGGTGTGGACTGGTTGGGCTGAAGGGCCTGTTTCCACACTGTAGGGAATCTAATCTAATCTAGTAATGATCAACGGAATGTAAATCACCAAGTTCACTCTCTGTCACAATACTAGGATAAAATAAATCAAAGATTTCCAGGTGAAATTGTACCCTGAAGGTTGCTGCACAGGTGGATAGAGTGATCAAGAAGGCATAAGGTGTACTTGCCTTCATTGGACAGGGTATTGAGTATCAGAGCTGGCAGGTCATGTTAAAATTGTACAAGACATTGATTCGGCCACATTTAGAATACTGTGTACAGTTCTGGTCGTCGCATTACTGAAAGGATTTGGATGGTTTGGAGAGGGTGCAGAGAAGGTTTACGAGGGTGTTGCCTTGTATGGAAGGTGCTCGCTATGAAGAGAAGTTGAGTAGGTTAGGATTGTTTTCATTAGAAAAAACAAGATTGAGGGGAGACCTGACTGAGGTCTACAAAATCATGAAGAGTATAGACAGAGTAGATAGAGATCAGCTTTTTCCCATGGTGAAGGATTCAATGATGAGAGGTCGAGCTTTCAAGTTGAGAGGTGGAAAGTTTAAGGGGGATACATAAGCAAGAGGGTGGTAGGTGCCTGGAACATGTTGCTAACAGAGGTAGTAGAGGCAGGCATGGTAGATTCATTCAAGATGCCTCTGGACAGATGCATGAGTAGGTGGGGAGCAGAGGGATACAGATGCTTAGGAATTGAGCGACAGGTTTAGACAGTGGATTTGGATTGGCTCAGGCTTGAAGGGCTGAAGGGCCTGTTCCTGGGCTGTAAATTTTCTTTGTTCTTTGTTCTAAATTAACTGCAAATACAATGGTCTCCATTTAAGAAATAAGGCAAGACACGTCCACATCGTATACATTTTTATTATTTCTGCATTTGAATTGGACATTTGCATTCAAGCTACATTGAATTCTTATGAAAATGAAAACAATTTCTGCCCAGTCTGGCCATTTAGCGTCATTATGAAAAGAACTAGTTGTTTAATGCATAGCATCTAATGAGTACAATGTCATCCTAATAGGTGTCAGCCATGATTCAATGGCACCACTCATTGCAGTTGTGTGCATGTCAGCTGTAGCTTGCTGGGTAGTGTTCATCATCTGCATGATAAGGTTATGGGCCCAAGCCCCACTCCAGAGGTTAATAGGTAGGTTGGCTACTTCAGTACAATACAAATTCTCTCAGATGAGAAGCTTAACCAAGGTTCTTTCTGCTCTCTCAGGTCATTGCAAATTATTCCATGCCATTATTTCAAAGAAACACTGGATAATTTGCCCTGATGTGTTGCCCAATACTTTGCCATCTTCTAACACAGACAAAATAATGTCTCTTGTGTGCTGAAGATGAAATAAGCTTGAGGGAATGAATTTTATTTCAACATTTCAAAAAGGCTTTTCAGTACCTCATCACAGCAGAAAATACAGAGACATTCATTCTGAACATATTACACACCGAGATTTGAAACATTCATAATTTGTCCATGCATTAAACAGAAGCAAGTCTGACTTGAGAAAGTAGACATTCTTGAATCACTAGACTTTATAGTGATGTTACAGCATTCTGTGGTTGGCTAGGTCACTTCAGTTAAGAATAAACTATATTTGTGTGAGTCTGGTTTCACATACAGGCTAGGTGAACAAATTGTCTTCTAAATAGACATTAGAGGAAGCAGTTGGGATTTTAACAATGTTCCAATGGTTTCATGGCCACATGTACTGTTACAAGGTTTTTATTTACTGATTCTTTTTAAAACTGAATTGTAATTCACAAACATTTTTGTGAACTAGAACAGAATCTAAAATGAATTCAGTAATGCGACGACGAGAATTGTACACAGTATTCTAAATGTGGCCGAATCAATGTCTTGTACACAGTCATTATAGCATAGTATCCGTGACATTGCTCGATGGTAGGCTAACATATATTCTGGTCAGTGCAATTATACATAGGAAAGAAGATATTTATTTTGTGGAATGAGCATTGGTAATGATGACAAGGAGGTTCTGTCACGTATATGCCAGCTTCGACTATATAACAAAATGAGTAGAAGCCCCAGTGGAGTTTTGGATAGGGTCCAGATGGTCCAATGATGCAGGCAAGACTTTGGTGCATTGGAGATTATATGAGATACGCACAAATTGGAAATTCTGTCTTTCATCTGTAGAAGCTTTGAAACCAAAGCAAAAAATTAAGGAATTTTGAGTGAGTGTCAGGGAAAAAAAACTGCAAGAAAGTTAAATAAAGGGTGATTGCTCTCTGCTCTGGGTTCCAGCCCATTAAAGAAAATCGCCTCACAAAAGGCATAGCAGGAATATTTTTAAAACCTTTGATAGAATGCCAGTGCTGGTCAATCTTTCACATGTGCAGATGAGGTAAAGTTTCCATGAGGGCAAGAGAAAGTGGGGACAGACTAAACAACATCCAGTCTCCAGCCAGATCATGAAGGAACAGCTGCAACAGCTTGGCAACATCATCTAGACAGTCAAATGAGCCTGATTAATCAAAGTGCAAGAGTAAATACAGCAGCCCTCAGGACATTGAATCAAAGCATTGATCTTTAATGAGCTGGAGTCCTGACTCCACATATCCGCGATATTTATGAACATGTTTGTGTTGTCCCCTTACACTACTTCATGGGCTTGATATTAAAAGCTTCTGCAGTGCTATTAATTTTAGTTGTGTGACATTGTCTTTGCTAGCCCGACCTACAGGTTGCATTACCAGCAGTCCACAATAAAGCTTGTTATTTCCCCAGTGGCGTCAATTATCCTGGCTTCAAAGATCATGCAGTCAAATAAACCAGTGAAATTTCATTTGGGAAGGACACTGCCTAGTGGTGTCAAATTCCTTATTGAAAATATCTACCTATTTCATAGCTCTCTAATACTATTTTTGAGCATGTTTTCCATCAGGGGTTTAGGTTTAATGTAGTTCTTTTGGCAAAACCTCCACAACTTGACACCCCTTGGAGTGGCGAATGTTCAGTTATTGGTCGGGGATGATTTGGAACATCTAAACTTGAGGTGTGTGCCTGCATCTGTGGTATAATACATTCACCTTCCTACATATTTTCTAATCAACCTGTTCAGAGGTATTGTAGCACACCTCTAGAGCAGAGAGGACTCGAAACTGGGCCTCTTGCCTCAGAGATAGAAACACTACCACGGCACCACATGAGTCTAAACAAGAGCTGGTTATATTTGTTTTTTAATCAACCTGTTCAAAGATATTGTGATATGGCTCTCAAGCATCTGGAATTTGAATTTGAGCCTCCTGTCTCAGAGGTCAGGCCACTGCATCACAAGAACCAACTATTAAAACACAAAACCAGAAGCAAAACTGGTTAGCTCCTCTCAGATAGGATCTTTCACAGATACTTTCTCATCAGCCCATTCAGAGATGGTATTACACAGTTCTGGAGTGGCTGAGACTGGAACTCAGGCATGCTAGCTCACAGGTAGGGACACTCCACTGTGTCACAAAAACCCAAGTCACTTTGCTATCTGAGTCTAAGGACTTAGCTAATTAGAAATTGTAGAAAATGAATCATTATTTAATTTTAATAAGAGGTACTTGTCTTACATAACAAGATGCAATTTATTGCATAATAACATCAGGTAAAAGTTACATTGAGTAGTTAGGTGTGATTACAAAGACTGTCAGGAGCCAGAGATGACACATCTGCCTCCACTGGGAATTTGTGCTTCTCAGCCCTATTCTTTAACCAAGACTGTGTGACATTAGAATCTATTGCAATCTCCAACATTAACCCTTTCAGAATAATTATCTCATGCACGAATATCACTAACAGGGCCAGATTTATTGTCCATCTTCAGCTGTCATTAGAAACCATTGCCAGTGCACCTTCTGCCTGAACTTCTGCTGAAAATGTTTCCCCAATGACACTCGGTATGCAGCATGTCCCAGAAATAACGAAGAAGCAGAGATTGCTGTCCAAATGAACTACGCTGGAGTGTGATCTGGAGAGGATCTTGGAATTGATGATGTTCCAATGTGTTCCTATGTTGGTGTTGATTGTGACCCTCTCAGTAACTGTGGAGTATGGCATGTTGTTGAAGGATCCCAGACACACTATGGTGGAGCTCACAAACAGGATCTGCTTTGATTTTTTTCTGGATACATTAATGTCCACCACCACTCACACTCAGCACAACCTCAGAGAAAAAAACTTGGTGATTCAAAACAAGAGAAAGACCTTGCTCCTGAATACATGCTGGCTTAATTTTCTTCCAAGCCTTTTAATTCCATAGGTAAAAAGCAAAAATCTTTTCCAATGATTTCCTTTTGCGACAGTTCTCCTGTTTGAGGTCAGCATTTTATCAAGAACATCCTGTTTGTTCGCAAGGTGATCCCATTGTAAACACTCAAGGCCACAAGGTCCTGGATGTTTATTGAGCAGAACCTGCCTTGAAATCAAACAAGGCTGACCTCAACATGGCAGTCATGGCAATTGTAAAGCTTGAAACATTTATATCAAGGATTGTCCCTGTTTTGATATACTGCTGCCTTTTTACACCAGTTAAACCGCTGATGTACAAACACAAAGACCTTATTTCCTTCAGTGATGCATTTATGATCTAATTTCCTGCTTGCGAGTTGGCCTTTTAAAAAAAAATCAGTGACTTGACACTCCAGCAGAGGCATGGTTACTTCCATAGAATGTTCATCATATATCATGAAGAAATATATTGGACAGCACTGGCCATGAGATAGGAATACAGTGATGCTAAAAGGTCATTTCTATTTGGTTTGTGACTATTAATATTTGAATAATATCCAAGGCCTTCAGATAAAACCATATTAATTCCCAAGACTTCATTTGCCTCTTGCAGAAGCATCTGCATCCAACAGACACTGCTTGCATGACAAGAGATGTGTGATGAATTGCTAATCTGCTTTGATTGAAACATGGTTATTCAGGACTCAGGTAGTTCCTTAAAGCAAAAGGTGCCCAATAATCACATTTTACTGCGGGGGCAGATCACTGGCTGCAAACTAACCTCTGTAATTCCTACATTACAAAGGAAATTACAATTCAAAATAACCTCACTGACTGCAAATTGATTCCTGAAGTTGCATTATATAAATGCAGGTTCTTGCTGTCTTTTACAAGAAATATACAGACCTTCTAACTTTAATAGATGTGGTGTATGACCCTGAGTTCCTCAATAATATGGTGTATGTAACTTGAATTTTTGCTGGATAACGTAACAACTCGTATCCATTTAATGCCCAACCATAGCAAAACATCAAAAGGGTTTCATAAAGGATTTGCAGGTGCAGTCTGGTCAAGAAATATCAGGGTATATGCCAAATGTTTGGTTAAAGAACTAGTGTTGAGAAGCATCTTAAAGGATGAAACAATGATTGTGAGGCAAAAAGGAGAAATCTGTACAGCTGTGAAGGCATAGCCATCAACAGTAGGATGATTTAAAACTGAAGATTTGTATGAGGCCTGAATTGGAGCGCTTTTAGAACAGGAGAATGCAGTATTGGATGCTAGGTACCAGCCGCTAATGGCTTGTATAGTGCTGCCAATAATCTCCCTTTCTAGTGCCAAATCTAAAGGCCTGACCAATTATCAGAGTGAGAGGATAAGCCAATAGAGAATCTTAACAAGAAGAGGCATTTGTCTTACAGAAGGAATTGTCATTTATTTCCTGATAGCAACATATAAAATTACCAGTAACTATTTAGGCACAATTCCAACTCTCAGGAGCTAGCGATCATATGTCTGTCTCTATTGAGACCTCGTACTAGATTGCCCAGTCTTCCACCCAAAGAACATGTTATATCTTCAAATTGGGTAGAAACAATGCAATTTTAGCATTAATTCTATCAGAAATATTGTCTTATAGACATGGAAAGATATAGAGCTAGGGTTAGTGACAGGACAAGATGGGCTTTGGACACAGAGAATTTTAGATTGAGATATTTCTTGACCAAGAACCAATGTACATCCTTAAGCATGAAAGTGGGGTGGGGAGTGAAGGGTGAATGGTACTTGATATGAATTATAGAACAAATAAGCTGCAATTTGTGGTGGAAAAAAGAGGTCAGTAAACAAAGTGTTGGAATAATCAAATGTAGATGTAATGGAAGAATGCATTAAGGTTTTAGCAACAGATAAGCGAAGGCAGGGTGAAACTGGGCAGTGAAATTGGTTGTGGAGATGAACTAGGTAATCTTGGTGATTTATGGGATATGTGATCAGAAGCTTAGCTCAAGGTTAAATATTACACCAAAGTTATGGACATTTGGATTCAGCTTCAGAGAACTGCCTGAGAAAGGGATGGAGTTAATGGCTAGGGAACTGAGTTTGTGTTGTGGACAGAATACCTAGCAGTTAATAAGGTTCTGTGTAAAAGGTAAAAACACAAGATAGGATCACATGGGCCTGATTATTAGCTTGGATAGAGGAGTGGCTAACTAATAAAAAGCAGAGAGTCGGGATAAATGGGTCTTTTTTTTCTAATCGGCAAGGTGCAACTCGTGGGGTGCAACAGAGTTTGGTCCTTGGGTTCCAACTATTGGGAAAGTAAATTGTAATGAAGAAATAAGAAATTTAAAAATGGAAATTGATAGGTTCAGTGAATTGGCCAACATTTGGCAGATGACGTTTAATGCAGATGAGTGTGAGTTTATCTATTTTGGTTAGGGGAATGCAAAAGCAATGCATTATTTAAATGGAGGTAAAGTTCATACTGCTTCAGTTCAGAGAGATCTGGGCATCTTTGTGCTTGAATGGCAGAAAACTAGTATGTAAGCGCCACAGATAATAAGGAAGGCAAATAGTATTTCGGCACTAATTGCAAAGTAATATTTCACCTAAATTGGAAGGGGACTAATATGCTGGCAGGGAGATTTGCTAGAGCTGCTTGGGAGGATTTAAATTAGTAAGGGGGGTTGGGACCAAGAGGGATAGTGAGGAAAGAGATCAATCTGAGACTGGTACAGTTGAGACCAGAAGTGATTCAGTCAGGGCAGGCAGGGACAAAGCAGAGAACAAAATAGGACTGAAAAATTGAACTGCATTTATTTCAATGCAAGGGGCCGAACAGGGAAGGCAGATGAACTCAGGGCATGGTTAGGAACATGGGACTGGGATATCATAGCAATTACAGATACATGGCTCAGGGATGGACAGGACTGGCAGCTTAATGTTCTAGGATACAAATGCTACAGGAAGGACAGAAAGGGAGGCAAGAGAGGAGGGGGAGTGGCATTTTTGCTAAGGGATAGCATTACAGCTGTGCTGAGGGAGGATATTCCTGGAAATACATCCAGGGAAGTTATTTGGGTGGAACTGAGAAATACAAAAGGGATGATCACCTTATTGGGGTTGTATTATAGACCCCCTAACGGTCAGCGGGAAATTGAGAAACAAATTTGTAAGGACATCTCAGTTATCCGTAAGAATAATAGGGTGGTTATGGGAGGGGATTTTAACTTTCCAAATATTGACTTGGACTGCCATAATGTTAAGGGTTTAGATGGAGAGGAATTTGTTAAGTGTGTACAAGAAAATTTTCTGATTCAGTATGCGAATGTACCTTCGAGACTCTTGGGAAATAAGGCAGGGCAGGTGACTGAGCTGTCAGTGAGGGAGCACTTTGGGGCCAGTCACCATCATTCTATTCGTTATAAAACAGTGATGGAAAAGGATAGACCAGATCTGAAAGTTGAAGTTCTTAATTGGAGAAAGGCCAATGTTGACGGTATTAGGCAAGAACTTCCAAAAGCTGATTAGGGGCAGATATTCGCAGGTAAAGGGATGGCTGGAAAATGGGAAACCTTCAGAAATGAGATAACGAGAATCCAGAGAAAGTATATTCCTGTTAGGGTGAAAGGAAAGGCTGGTAGGTGTAGGGAATCCTGGATGATGAAAGAAATTGAGGGTTTGGTTAAGAAAAAGGAAGAATATGTCAGTATAGACAGGATAGATCGAGTGAATCCTGAGAAGGGTATAAAGACAATTGGAGTATACTTAAGAGGGAAATCAGGAGGGCAAAAAGGGGACATGAGATAGCTTTGCCAAATAGAGTTAAGGAGAATCGAAAGGGTTTTTACAAATACATTAGGGACAAAACGGTAACTAGGGAGAGAATACGGACTCTCAAAGATCAGCAAGGCAGTCTTTGTGTGGAGTCACAGGAGATGGGGAAGATACTAAACGAATATTTTGCATCAGTATTTACTGTGGAAAAGGTCATGGAAGACATAGAATATAGGGAAATCAATGGTGACATCTTGCAAAATGTCCATATTACAGAGGAGGAGGTGCTAGATGTCTTGATATGCATAAAAGTGGATAAATCCCCAGGACCTGATCAGGTGTACTCTAGAACTCTGTGGGAAGCTAGGAAGTGATTGCTGGGCCTTTTGCTGAGATATTTGTATAATTGATAGTCAGAGGTGAGGTGCCAGAAGACTGGAGGTTGGCTAACGTGGTACCACTATTAATGAAAGGTGGTAAGGACACGCCAGGGAACTATAGACCAGTGAGCCTGACGTCGGTGGTGGGCAAGTTGTTGGAGGGAATCCTGAGGGACAGGATGTACATGTCTTTGGACACTACGTGCTGACCACTTCCTGATGGACTTGTGGTCAAAGGTGTTTTTCTTTATAAACTTCTCCACGAAGGACAGATGATACGGAACGGTCCAACTACTCGGAGCGTTCCGCAGCAGCGAGGCCAGGCCCATCCTTCGCAACACCGGGGACAGGTAGAACCTCAGTACGTAGTGACACTTGGTGTTTGCGTACCGGGGATCCACGCACAGCTTGATGCAGCCACACACAAAGGTGGCCATCAGGGTGAGGGTGGCATTGGGTATATTTTTTCCCCCGTTGCCCAAATCTTTGTACAGTGAGTCCCTTCGGACCCGGTCCATCTCTGACCTCCACATAAACTGGAAGATGGCCCGGGTGACTGCAGCGGCACAAGTTCTGGGAATAGGCCAGACCTGTGCCACGTATAACAGCAATGACAGTGCCTCACACCTGATGACCAGGTTTTTTCCCGCGATGGAGAGCGACCGTAGCATTCCATCTGCCCAGTTTCTGCCTCACTTTGCTAATACGCTCCTCCCAAGACTTGGCGCACACCCCAGCCCCTCCGAACCAAATACCCAGCACCTTCAGGTGGCCGGTCCTGACGGTGAAGGGGAT